>NW_009943408.1:13450-45254 GCF_000696875.1 Nestor notabilis
ATATATATATATATATTGCACTCTGTGTATATAGATGCTGTATATATTACTGCTTCCTTAAAATAACAAGCAGAGTCATGAAAAAAAAAAAGAATAAAGATGAAAGACATAACTGCTTAGTTTGGAAATTAAACATAAATTGAGGTGGAAGAAATTCTCATTATTTACTTAGGGCCTGATCCAAAGCTCTTTAAAGTCAGTGGAAAGAACATCAGCTGCACAAGGATTTAAATTGTGACATTACAGTCGGATGCTTCGGAAACTTGTCTGGGAAAGCAGCACAAAAGAAGCCTACTTAGAAGTGGGGATGGAAGGGCCCTCCTGGATTGTCCTAAATCATTTTTACCTGTGGGATCGTCTTGATCTTAGCTTACAAGGACATGCATTGCTTTATCACATCTGTGCAAGAATGCAGCTTGCTAAAACACAAGTGGAAGAAAGGGCTAGAGCAGGAAATAAAGCAACTTGGGTAATATTTACATGAATGCTGTAACTAGGGGAGGACACCTGAAAGCAGTTAAGTCTGTGACATCTGCAGAGGCTCTGTCTCAGCCCGTTCTGCAGCTCAGGCCAGTGGTCTGGGTACCACAGTTTTGAGAGCAATGCTGGTACACCATGGGCTTCTCCAGGCCCATGTTGCTGAAATGCATGCTGAGCAAAGAAATTATCAATACGAAGGAAAACCAGTACTTCTTAGGATTTCCAGCATTCTGTCCCATATTGTCTAATATTTCCACTGCAACTAAAGAGCACATCCAAAATATAGGATGAGACCTTTTTGATGACAACATTTTTCCTCCCTATACAACGACATTTGGTTTTGTGTCTTTTTGTTTTTACGTTTGTTTTTTGTGAGTTTTAAATGAAAAAATTCTCTCTACTAACAAGTCCATCCATTATTCTGACTGGATATTAAGTTACCATTAAGTTTAACACACCACAAGACTGAAGTCCAAATATTACCTCTTGAGTACAGACATTATGTGGCACCTGCACAGAACCCATCTCTAGTCACTTTAATATATTGTGGGACATATAGCTTTCCATTTGAAATCCAGGTGAGACAAAATATGAGTTGAAAGCATGTAATACACCTGAATGTAATTCCTAACAAAATATCTTTCAAAGCTTTCTTCTCCTTCACTGTTACATTATTTGCTCTATGACTATTGCAGGCTGTGGTTCTGCTGACTGCAATCAAACCAAAACAACTTAGAGCTTATCAAGACTTTGTATAGTGTGTAGCATTGGTCCTATATTTCCATCAACAAAAAGTATTGCAAAAATAGCAGTTGAGTCACCATTGATTCAAAAAGTCTGGTTCTGTGCAATTGACAGAGAATCACAAAATTAAATCATTAATGAAATTTAATTTCTTGTATAAAATTATGATACTGAACTTTTTCTGCCCTGTTTTGATTGTAAGTCATCTGAGGAAAGAATAAAGAAGGAATTTAGTGTTTGCTTGTAAAATCACTGGAAACAGAAACCTGAGCCAGCTGAAGTCTTACAGTAAAAAAATTTCCTCACCACCACATTGCTACTGTTTAATTGTTTATTACTCTGAAAATGTAGTCCCAATAGTAACGTTAAAATCTGGTTCTATGCCAACCAAGGCACACAAGGTAGAGCTGGAAAAGATCCAGTTACTTTACAGCATCGCATTTTGCAGTGTCAAGCAGCAAATGTTTACTTTAAAAACAAAGACATCATAATATCTTGTTTAAATTAAATGCTGAAAATATAAACAGACTGAGATAATTTTTTAAATTTTTTATGTTTAGACTCATTGAAGAGGAAGCAGCTTGCAATATATGGATAAAACTAAACAGATACAGTGATATTATTGTGGGAAACCTAACTTTTACCTTCAAGAGCCTGTGTCCATCCTGGCAAGCCAGCTGAGAAGTTCATCTGCTTAAACTTCAGTAACCAAATTTAAAGAAAAATTTCCAGGAAAATGAGTCAGCAATGCAAAGCAGGTGTGGGGAAACAGCTTTTGCATAAAGAGCAATTTTCACAGGAAATACAGGCCGTTTGACTGCCAATTCTATTTATGGCATCTTCAGGTTTCGCTCCCCCTCCATTTTTGTACTAGAAGTACCCAGAGTAGTATTTAGATGCCCAAATCAACACCATGCCTTTTTAGAATGTGAAGAAGTCTCCTAGGAGGCAGCTGTGACATTCTTCTCAACTCTTGATCTCGTAAGTCTAGTTACAAAGAAAGATGATGTTCACCGTTTCTGATAACAATTTCTTCCCCTAAATGCTGATATTACCATCTCCACCATTTTCACTACAGTGTGTCAGAGCATGGTGACTTGTACTCTATATACAGAAAGCAGCCTATTCTTTGAACATCAATTTTTCTCAATGTGTTAAGGAGTTCTTTATGTAATATGTTCTGCAGTGTATTTCAGTCAACATATGTACTGGCACACATTCATTGGTACTCTTCACTTTACTTTTATTTATTCTCAAGTGCTGCTCTACCCAGGTCGTCACTCTTCCCCTCCTTTCTAGGATAAACCCCAAAGGAATACCAAAATAAACCCACAGTCGCTCCACAGCATTATCGCCCTTTTCCCTGAGCCCTTATCAAATGGCTGAGATGCTGACTGGTGCCTTCCTGAGAGTGGGCAGTACCATCTCTCAAAGGTAACCATGACTCCACATGAGAAGCTGGGTCAGGTCAACTCATCTGAGCTCAGAAAAGCAAGGCACACAAAGCAGCATGACAAAGACTGCAAGAAGCAACTCTCTACCCTGCAGCAGTGATAACCACTTGCATCTCTCCCAATGACATGAAGGTCTCTGGCAAACAAGTATCCTGTGTTGTCTCTGTGTTTCTAACAAGTTATTACACAGCCGTGTCAAAAGCAGTGGGTCTATTTTATGTTTTAAATTTAGTAGTGTACCAATTTTCTCTACTTTGTTAGAGCAAGAGCGTATATTCTTTTGTATGAAGGCTAGCACATTTTTATAATACTTAATAAATTACAAGACAATGTTACACATTTTTAGGTTAGATTGTATTTTGTAAAAGAATTCCAATCTTTTCTTCATGACATTACTCGGAACATAGCAGTACATGAAATGGAATGTAAATACCTACAATTTTTTTAACCATATTATTTTTAACCATACCATTCTGAATGATCTCAAACTGCTTTCCAAATTGATGTATGAATAACATGGCTTAGTTGCTAAAGCCACAGGAGAAACTGCTATACCACAAAATGGATTAGCACAGCTTTTTTTCCTGGCAGAGTGTGTTTGTTATGAACTCCTCAATAAAATATTGTATTTCAAAATACTGGGCTTTAAAGAACACATTAGCAGAGACTCAGTCTCCGTCTTCCAGCCAAAAAGTCCTCCAAACTGTTTAGAAGGGGGTACTGTATTTTTCCTTGGTTACGCCAAATACAGTATTCAAAGAGAGCATTATTCAGAAGCTATCGAGTAGGAACAAATGTCTCTGTCTTCAAGTCCCAGATGATTTTGATGGCATTAAGAGAAATTTAACATTTCAAATTGCTCTGTCAAAATCAATTCCTATAAACATATACTTAGTATTATAAGAAGTGGATATTTGAGCCTGTATAAAGAAACCACTCATAATAGAACACAGAAAAGAACTTACAGAGGATTCTTCACAGTGGCTGCTGGCTTTACAGAAAACTGAGTTTAAGATTCAGGAATGGAGAAGGAGGGCAAAAGAATCACAGTATATGGTTATCAAACTTTGCAACATTTGCTGAGTCCAAGGTATTGTCACTTTAAGCAAAAATCCTGTATTTTTTTATTTGCAGAGATGCACCCTCATTTTAATCTGTGCTTCAAACACACAGGCTAAAGATCACCACCAGTACTGTTGCTGCACAGACTTTGCTAAAGCTCCCACAGAAGGTTGCACAGACTGATTACTGGACTCTCACTGCTGCCTCTGGCTGTCCTAAATGTCTTCTGTCCTGCTGCACATGAAGATCTGTGCTACAGGGGGCCAAGGAGTCGCCCACTGCCAATGCAGAGTCCTGACGTTCTTGCTTTCTTTCCAAGCTTGCATATGCATAGAGGTAGGAGGCTGACTTCGCCTGCAATTATAGGGGTTTATAGCTTTCTTTCAGCACACCAGAAAATAAATAAAAGTAAAAAATCATGCAATTTCAGCCTTTATTATAATAATCTTGTTTCCTGGTTGACAGGTACTAGAAAAAATAAAAATAAATCAGATTTCATAGAACTGCAGTGTAATGCAGAGTGTTGCATATCAAATTTAACCCAGTAAAGAGCAAAGACCAAAATTAACAGCTTTCTTTGGATTTAAAGTATGCAAGCTACCACACTTTATACACCCCAAGAAAGCAAAGCACTGAAACACAGTGCTTACTTGCAAGCTTGTAATGTTGCAGGTGAGGTGACATGCTCAAAGGTCAGTGCATGCTCCCACACTCAGTTTGGTCAAGCTGTGAGTTTGCTGCTCAGATGTTAACACCCACAAAAGACGTTTTGGACTTGTGCTGAATTTTATTGTATATTTTTATTTATTCAAAGTTCCCTGTGTTTTCCTGTGGTTCTTGTTTAGAAGATATACTGTGTTGCTTATCTGTGTGCTGCATGAATCAAAGATGCTGAACAGAGGCTGTTCAGAGACATGAAATGACATGACTAAGGACCAAGACATGTAAAATACTTTCTAATACTTAGTCCTGCAATATTTCATTCAGTCCAGTTTGATCCACAAAGCAACCAATATCATAAGTTTAAGAAGTGACTGGTGTCACTTCAGGTAACTGAAGTTATACATGAGCTTCAGGGCAATTGTGGTCTAAGGGCAAATAGAATTTTCTGACACTGCATCTCTTGTGTAGAAGCTACATTTAACATACTCTCTCCCCTTAGGATGCCTTATGTCTTTGAAAACAGAGGAAAATATATTTATTGGTGTAAATAACCTCCCCTGTTTCCTTCACTAAAAGGAAGGATTAATGGTGAATCGTATTTTGATATTAAATTTAAGAATTTTCTGCAAGGGCAGAAGAGCATAATCAGTTGAAAGTACCAAGATAGAGGAAAAAAATTCAAAATTTTTTTTCTAGCTTAACTCAAAAAAATCAGAAACATAGTTCATGTCTGTATTACCTTAATATTATTAAGCAAAGATTAAAAAAATCCAAACAAAACCATGGAATATTAGAGACAGACCTTCCAAGGTGCTTTCAAAGATGCATTTGTTAAGCTTGTACGCATGCGCGCTTCTTGCCCAAAAGCTCTCATGTTCACACAGATTATAACAGTGCACACCCCACACATAGCAGAAGCTGATTTTTCATTTTAATCAGCTAATGCACAAGATAGAGCACCAAAATGATGTCTTTTTATTATTTTTTTTTCAATAGAAAACACATAATTGAAGAAGGAATAAGATATTGAATATTATAATTACTGGGTTTTTACATTTAATTCAAAGTAATATAGGTACATTGTACCTTGTCTGGGTATGTCTCACAGAAGGAAAAAAAGAAAGACCAGAGGGAAATGCTGGCCAGGGAAGTAAATTACACTTTTCCAGCCTCAGTAAAGTCAGGTGCGGTTCATAGCCTTAATGCAGAAGAAACGGTGTTTTGGAAGAAGTATGCTGCACAAGACAACAGGATATCAAGAAAGATAAAAAGAAGTTAAATCCTGAATATGCACTTTTATAAAGGAACTCATCATGTTATTTGTGAGTTTTGTTCATAAATTTAGACTTCAATTTCAGAATTTCCTATGTAAATTAGAATTACAGTTGAGGAGCTGTGAAGAAAGAAGTCACTTTGAAACTGCATGAGAGAACAGACAAAATTTCTCCATCTGTTTGCTTGCATGGGGTCTCAGTTATTTTTCAGTAAATATGTAATTTGGCCAATTCTTATCTTTCCTGTAAATAGAAATTCATCTCCAGTTAAGGCACTTTTTTTCCTTTTTTTTCGGTCTTCCTTTTAAACTCTTTTTAGTCCCTGAGATTAGGACTGGGTTTAGTCCAACCTTATGAGAATGCTTTCATGTTACTTGTATTTGTATGGAGTAATTACAAAAAGATTTTCTTAACCCTTGCCCACTGATCCCTAAGAAGCCTTGAGAGCAGCTTTTCCATGAGAGAGTCCAGTCATCTCTACTTGCAGACCACTTTCTAATGTTTTTTAACCTTATGTCATTTGGACTTCCCTCTCCAAACAGATACATTTCAGTAAGTGGCTCATTAGCATTACATAGGAGAAGAATCCTTATTTTTTTTCCTTTTAAAACCACCGTATCCTTAGCTATCTATCTCTGGTGTTTGTACTGATATTACAGCCACTTCACTAAATTGAAGCTCTTCCACAGATCTCTACTGCAAATCAGCACCAGCCTCAATTCTTTGGCCGAGGCAAATGCCAGACGTTGTTTATACAGTGGTAATCGACATGGTAAATTTAGAATATACCAGAATAAATTATGATAAATTTGCTGCCTTAGGATAAAGATAACATACGGGTAGAGTCAGTGGTTATCTCTTAAAAAAGGGGAAATTGATGAACAGACATTTTTTTTTCCTTCCAGGCTATCATAATAAATATTTTTTCCCCTCTGGGATTTGTAGAAAAAGAAGATGGGACATGTGGATCTCATGAACTCTGATGCTAAATACAGCTACAACTTCTGAAAGACTGTCTTCCCTATATTTCAAGTTGAACTCCGCATTCATTCCTTAGCATTAAGAGTTGTTTTCTCTGGTTTTTTTTTTTTTTATCCCTGCCATCTCTCCAGAGGTTAGGAAATTAACTGTGTGCCATCAGAGAGCAAAGCGGTACAGCACCCAAGAGCCTGATAACATTGGTGCCTTTTTTCCCTCCACCTCAGCAGCATGTCTTGCTACTATTACCAGAGTGGGTTCCAGAATCATCAGCTAGTGTATAATGGGTGACGGTGGTGGTTTTGGGGGCTTTTGTGGTACCTTTTTTTCATTTTAGTGTTTTAATTTATTTATTTGTTGTTTTGATTTATTTGGTCGGGGAGGGGTGTTGGCGTTTTCTGAGGGGTGGGGGGTTGGGGTTTTTTGTATGTGTTTTTTGGTTTTATTTATTTAAATTAAGAATATTCATTAAGAAAAATCTTTTCCTTGACCCCAGGATTGCACTTCATTTTTCCTTAGTGTGCAAGAGCATCTTAAAGGAAAGTTAATTTACCTGGAGAATGAGTTTCAGAAAATATCCAATCCAAGTGCAAACTGTCTCCGAAGTAGACTGACGTATTTCAGTCAAATACTTGTACTCGGAGAAATACATGCTTGTGCACAGTACGCAACTTTGGCAAATCTGCTGGGGAATGAAGACAATTATGACCTAACCAAATCCTATCTACCTGTGAAGCATGGCAATCCTCCATAATAGATGTTATCTGTCTGTATTGGGAGATCTCAGTAAGTAAAATACTGCACCTAGAATCCATTTACAGAGAATGTGCAGTCAGCCCTTTGTTAAACTAATAGGCAGAATAGAGTTTCTTCAATTTCATTTTCCATGTCTGCCTTTCAACTCCACCAAACTTTAAGTATGTGTTTAAGTCCAACAGGCTTTAATAGGATTTAAATACATGCTGTGCCTCACTGAGGAGGAAAGGGATTACTTATGTGCCTATTCACTTGACTTATGCATTTTGCTGAATGGGAGACTTTATGTGCTACTATTCTAGAGCTGAGAGAAGATGTGAAGGTAGAAGCCTGAAGCCTGAGCACACTTTGTTGTGTCTCCAAGTCATGGCAAGGACGACTAACAAGCAACACATCTTCATCTTCCTCTTGATACATTGTTAGAGCAGGGGAGATCCCATGCAGAGCAGATGCATCCAGGCCAGGAGGTACCCATCTACCCAAGCATTCATAAATGTGCCAAAACCAGCTGAGCTGCAGTCACAGTGTGCTGCCCAGAGCTACCTAGAAGATAAACTGCATGCTGCCAGCTGGTAACACAAACTCAGAAGCTGCTGCAGTATTGATTTTGCACTACCAGATACCAGATATCATGATACCAGAGAAGGAAAATTCCAGCATCATGTTTAGTTTTGTTGACTAAAATAATATTTCCAATTTTCCAAAATATCCTAAGACATTAAGAAAATCTTTGCAGCATCCAGTATGGTACTGGTTACAGTACCAGGGGGTTTCTAGTGAGGATCCAAATAGGACCCAGTTGTCTTGCTGTACAGAGAAAAACATCTTCTGAACTCGCCTCAGTTTGTCCCAGAGGGCTGCTGTGGTGAGCACCTATGTCCCTGGCAACGTGGAGGCCAGAAAAACCCGTCATTCATCACTAAGCCCATTGGAAAGAAATGAGAAGCACTTACTTCTCTGTACCTTGATGATTTCAATCTTTTCCCACATGCCTCATTCTCTTTTTTTTTTTCCCCCTCTCTCTCACTCACTGCAGCCATACAAACGCCATAACATTTCAGAATGATATTTACAATCTCAGGCATCCAAGTGACCAGCATTTTCCTGTGACCTTCTCACCCTATCATTTAGCTGTCAAGTTTTTCTATGTTATGTTCTTACAGAAATTTTTCTTCGGCTGCTGTAGCTTAAACACAGCCACTCCACTCCTCACACTGGGAAAGTTTACATTTGGCTGGAGTGCGACCGCACTGTGGGAGCAGTATACCAGGTACCTGGCACAAGTGCCTAGCCCTGTAACCCACTGCTTAACCTGGCAACACAGAGCACTTGTGAAGCATAACACATTACTAAGCTGTAAACATTACTTGAAATTTTCATTAACTCCTGTCTTTAACTAGGTAAATTGTGCAAATGGCTACTACTACTCCTAAAATTAAGGTATTTGTCTTTTTCATTGTATTGAAACCGAGAGGTTTAAACATATAACTTGATAGGGGTTTTTTTCTGGTGTTATTTGAGAAACAACCCTTGCACTTGGAAGCTGTGTTTCCCCTTTAAAAAATAAAATAAAATAATAAAAAAATCAATTCACTCAGAAAAAACCCCATATTCAATCTGGAATATGGTATAAATGAACTACTTAAATTGTGCTTCAGAGATGGTTATTACATTAGCATAGGCAGGGAATTCAGCTGAAAAATGCCTCTAGAGAGAATAAAAGTAGTTAAAAAAAAAATCTAGTTTTAAATATCTTTGCTTACTAAAGCCTATAGGAATGATGAACTTTGAAACACTTCAAGAAATAACACAAGGCAACACTGAAAATTTGCCCAGAGAACTAGTAGTTCAGACAACCCTTTTCCAATTCGAGTGTTCATTTATGTATATACAGATGCACACATATTTTGGTAGATAGATCAATTGCATTTAAGTAAGAAAACTGGAATTGCAAGCCACTGCTGGTTCTTACTGGCTCTACTTTCCACCAGGAATCACTGAGATACTGCTGTTCCCAGCGACACCAACTTAGCTCCTGTCCTGGAGTTGTCTAGCAAGCATGGATGAAGAATTGGCAGATAGCTTTGATATACTTGCTGTAGTGTACTGTCTGTTCCATCATCTGTGTTCTTTTCAGGGTGCAACCATTGTAATTGCTCATTCTGCAGTTAGAAGTTTCAGTGTGAATAAGCCACACTCAGTTTGAAGAATGACCATTCACACTGGTTTCCTGTTTTATTTTACTGCTTGAAACATGGCAGCGACTCAAAGTCTAAACCCGGTATGGGGCCTCCTCATCTTAACTGAGGTAGATCCTCTTGTGAGAAGACAGACTGAACCTCGAAGAACTTGCAGTCTTTCAGAGGGATTTGCAAAGACAAAAACCAGGTAAGTGCTTTGCTTTTCTTGAATACTCTCTGTAAACATGTACAGGACATGGAAAAAAAGTGCTACTGTGTGGCATGTTATTTTATAGGAGGAAAACTGAGGTAGAAGAGTATTTAAAAATCAATTCTTAAGGTATTTTAATAAATTTGAAATCTGACCCTAAGTGAACTGGCCAAGGTTACACAGGAAGGCTTTGACCAAACAGGAAAATTAATGCATGTCTCAAGAGTCCCATGTCAGGACCATAGGAGCTCTCCTTTTCCCAGCCAATTTGTGCATTAAAATATTCAGAAAAGCCTTCAATTACAGGAAGTCTAAGTTTCAGATAGGAAGTTCTGGTGAATCTGAAAAGATGTACCAAGTCTAGGGGACTTACTCACCAGGAAAGAAAGAGTTAATTCTATACACACAGAGTAAAGATAGAATATATATCAAAACTTTCACACTTTTTCCATTCTGTAGTTTGCTCTGTACTTTAAAAATGTATTTAAACTGAGTGACCATGTATGCAAAGGAAAACTTTACAAGCAGATAAGTCTTCTAGAGCTGAATGTCTGCCAAGACAAAACTGTGTGGTTTATTTTAAAAGGAGGAGTGGTTACCACTCAGAACACACCATTTCTGTTTAAGCAGTGGAGGCAAAATTAGTGTTTACAGTTTTTACATGTCATTAAAATACAACTTTCGAGAAATAAAATCTCATTTTAGCCTATTCTGAAGAAAAAAAAAAGTTAGAAATTTATATTGAGGAAAGTTTTTAACTCAAAAGGAAGTATATTTTTAAAAACTTTTGTGGAGAAATGAAACTCTGATACAAGGAGTTCTTACATGCAGGTGTTACGTATTATAATCTATATTACAGTACTGTATTATCCACAGGAGACCAGGTACAAAGAAAAACTTCTGGACTTTATTCAAGTTTGCGGGCTTGATTCTAATTTTATTTAGAGCAAGTCTTGCCTCCATAGACATGAGTACTTCTACTGGCTTCAGTGAACCCTCAGACATTATCGGCTAAGTAAGAGGTATTAAGACTCTCACTCATTTCTATTTTAACTCTCAGGTGTGAGTGTGCAAGGTCAGAAGCTCAGAAAATTGTTTTATATTGACCATAATCAAGAAAGAGTCACAAGAACTGAAGACCTCACATTCCTTACAATTTATCTCAATGTACCTTGCTGAGATCAACATGAACTTCTCACTTTTTTTATAAAAGCAGAAGCAGGTTTAGCACCAGGGGCAAAAATGGATCAATTCAGCAGAAATCAGGGAGAAATATAGATTAAAACCCATGAAAGTCAGAATCATGTCACATCCATATAATCTCCTTCAAACACCACCACCAAAACCAAAAACAAACAAACAAAAAAACCCCACATTTGTATAATTTCTCCTTTTCTAAGTAGTATTCATTACTAAAGTATTGTATGGGTCTTAATTTATGCCAGCTGGGGGGAATCTTAGCTACTCAAAGAATTTCTTTTAGTCATATAATGAGGAAACTTAAACTTCATGACTTTCTTCTTTATGTCTAAAAAAAAAAAAAAAGAAATCATTTTCATCCCTCCCTCACGTGTCATTAACCAAACACATTTGCTCCAGACAAATGAAAATCTTTTGAGAAACTCAAGCTAGTGCACAGGAAAGGGGGGGAGGGGGATAGCCACTAGGTGGCAATAGAAACCCCTTAAATAAACTACTTTTACACACACTAGGCTGTTCAATAGCTATCAATTTCAACCAAAAGTGTTGAATTGAAAGGAAGCAAACAAAACTTCTTATGGGTCATTAAACCACTCAAATTTTCAGTACAATTTTCTATAAGATTAATAGGAAACAAGTGATGTAGCATCGTATTAATTCCTCTTACTTACCTTATTTTCTCCCAAGAGCATTATTTCCCATGCCACATAGTAGAGAAAGTATTTTCAATTATTATTTCAGCACTGTCAGAAAGTATTGTGATAATTTCTGTTGTGCTTAATAAATTCAGCATTTTGCCATCACTACAGAAGTCAGACGGCTGAAATTATTACTTTTCTGAGTTTGGACAGTATTATCAGACTAAAACCAAACTACTACTGACATAGCTCATGATTGCATTAGGCATTTGGTTCTCAAGTTCTAAAATCCCAGTGACTCTTGCAGGGGACCTAAGAAGAAAATTAGTCTTCAAATTAGATCTGAAGTTACATATCCAAAAATGTATTAAATTAAGAGGTCATCATTTCAAATTTAGCACAAGTGTTTCTATGCTGGGAAGTTCTTTGTATCTCTGCAACTCACCACTATATTATAAATTTCACACTGCTCATTTTCACAGCTTGTGAGTTAGCAAAAATAAAAATCACAACCTGACACACATCCACATTATAATAGAGTTAAGACTGTAGAGTTCAGATTGCATAAATATATGAGTTTCCATTAAATTAAATATAATGGAGTTTCCATTTTCAAATCCTAGTTTTTTCAACTTCAACATCATTTTAATATTGGTCTTTATATAAAATTTCCATGGTTTTTCTTCATTCAGACACCAAAACCTCCTGCAATGAACTCCTTGCCATTATCATCAAGGTTCAACAACTTAGCATTGAGACTTTTACCCCAGAGTGCCAGGACTGCATGAGCAGAACCAAGTACTGTTTTCAGTCTGGTAACAGGAACCAGTGTGCCTGATCCAGCCTACTCTTTTCTCCTCCTCCATGACACCTTCTTCCTCAGGTCTCACTTGTTTCCTCTGCTCTGCCTTCCTCCGCTTCACAGCAACGTGAACTTGGGGTTACATTACCATGTTAACGTTCCCAGATGCCAGTGTTTCTCCAGGGGATTGCCAGACAGGGAAGGAAAAGCATAATAAAACTAAAACTGAACTTGAATTAATTTTTAAAGGAAAAGATGAGGGAAGTACCTGTTCTTTAGGTACTCCACTGCTGTGGGGTTTTCTTAAATAGATCTTAACAGAGATAGCAAGTTATCTCCAAAAACTAAATGTACAGTGGAAAAACGCAGATAGCCTGCCTGAAGACATTCTTGTAATTTGTTAGAGAACAAGTCCATCAGAATACTAATTGAAATACCTCACTTTGGGTAAACGGTGTGGCAAATTTAGACACCCGTTGTGCCAAAAATTCACACATTATAGTTTCACGTCTAAATGAGAGCAAACCAGAGCAAGTTATCGACTTTTGAAAAAAACTGAGTCCAAATACGAATTTTGAAAGCTCAGCCTGTTTTCGGTTTATGGTGTCATGTGCTTACCATAAAAATATATTTTTTTCAGTAACATTTTTGCCTACAGCTTTGAAATACTCAGAAGCAATATTAAACTCTTAATTAAATAGAAATATGGTCACAGGCATGCACATGAACACTGACTGACATCTGCAGATGTTCCTTCAAAAATGTGTATAAAAATTAATTTAGGAAAAATTTGGTTTAAAATTTGAAACCATTATTTTCCTGTCTGCAAGTGGCAGAGAGTCACATTTTTCATTCTTTAGCAGAAAAATTAATTCTGGTGAGGTTCTGAGGTGACATAATAACATAATTCATAAATCTACTTAAATAACAAAAAAATGTAAAAGGATGCCATGAACACAGGTGCCAAATATTTAAATAAAATCTGAAGTGTTCAGGGTGTAACTTGTTTTTCCAGTATTTCTCCACAATCAGCATTAATAAACATGCAACAAGAAGATATTTAAGATATTCTTCCTGTCATTGCTCTTTTGTTTAGTCTCCTGGTTGCTCAGGACTTGTGGTTATGGAACTATAAAGCATCTATGGGTGCTGGTACTAACCAAGGTAAAAAAAGATTCAGCAAGGTTACAATACAAGTGATGAATGTAATAAGAAAGAAATCACATTTAAAAGGTGTTGCTTTACTTATAGGTTACAGGAGAAAGAGTAGCAAAACCCCACAATATATAAAGATGCAGGTGAAACCGATACGTTTTCAGATTTACATCAAGCAGTTTAAAAATACACGTATTTGACAAGTAGACAACGAGCCACCCAGGGAGCTATTTTAGACAAGAGCTCATTTGAGTCTTTAAACAGACTTGTAAATTCACTTAAAGTGTCACATATAAACAGGCTTTGTTTAGCCCCTGCACCTCTCCTCTGTCTGGGAATACACAGTAACAGACCCTAAGGAAAGGAACCTTTTGGTTGTTAAACTGAGGTAAGATAACATATTGCTAAAAATCTGATACAATTATGCCTTGGTCAAACAACTCAAAGAAATAAAAAGAGCAAGATAATGCTGACCTTTTATACTATCACATCTTTACAAAATGCTTCTTTGTAGAGCCTCTTATCCCATTTGCTTCATTCACTTTTTCTTTACCAGAGCTCTTGGAGAAACAAGAGTAAATGAAAATAAATTCAAGTAATTATTCACGTCTTGTATCTCATTCTTCCTCAGACCTGGCAGCAAGAAGCAGTGGCAGGAAGCAGCTAGAAATAGAGAAGCAGAAGGAACAGCTGTTGCCCAGCTACTATGGAAAGATGCTCCACCTGTGTAGCAATTGGAGTGATTTAAAATGATGAATTACCTTCCCTTTGCAGGTGGAAATGGTGACCAAGTATGCGGAGGGTTTATCCCTGCTAAATGAGGTGTTTCTGTCACAGGAAAGGTCTGAAGTGTTTGTAGATCTGGCACATCTTTAGTTTCTGATGTTTTCAATTCTTAGTCTGGTTGCAGCATTTGATGCTAGCTCAAAGGGTGAGGAGCTTTATAACTTATGAAAGGCTTCTCTGTATATCTCCTATCTGAAGCAGAAAAATAAAATTTTTGCTAAAGGAGAATAAGTCCAGAGTAAGTAGGGTACAGAGGGATACTGAGCTCTGATCAGCTAAATAGGGAATGAAGGACTGTTAGAAAAGCAGAACCCTAGTTCCTAAATTTTGACTCCTCAAGATGAGGCAGCTTCAGAGTCGACTACTTCTCCACTTGGAAGGAAACCTTTCTTAGAGCATGGTTCACCCCTCAGCTACTGCAGCTTGCAGCCCACCACATTAATTAACTAAAATCAACTGATAAACAGCCCCAGCACACACCTCCAGAGCTTGGCTGGCACCACTCTGGATTTCACATGACTCCCTAACATGCATTTCTTTTCCTGGTGGAAAAACTCAAATTCTGAGACCTCTCTGGTGTTAAGAGGCTTTTAAAGGTTTTGGTCTCTTTCTGTTAGAGTCTGATGTCACAAAGTGCAGTCATATTCTGGAACGAGGAAGGTACACGTGGTTCTCACCCACCTCCCACAGAACATTTTACCTACACTAAAGGGTGTCTAGCTGTGGCCTTCTAACCATGTAGGCTTTTGCATCTCTTGAAGTTATTTTGGAAATAACATTCTGGCTGCTATTAAAAGGGTCTGTTATTCTCCTCTTTATGCTCAGTATAAAACAAAATGCCCTTGACATCTTAGTCTATTTATTTAACAGGTTTTTAATTTATTAAAAGTGTTTTCTCACCCAGAAAACATTTGGACCATTTCTCTAGATATCTGTCCAATCTTTTATTCTGTTCTTTAGGGCTGGCCAGATAAAGCATATGTTTTTTCTTGAATGAAATGACCTTTAGTTCCTGCTCTTCTACTCAAATACTTTTCTGTTTTGACTTATGTGAAAAGCAATGGGATGACAACTTCCAAAAAAATTATACAAAACTGGTTGTAAATAAAGACTATTTTCAGCTAAAGATCTTGAGTGCACTCCTCACATTACGTCATTCCCAACTAATACAGTTCTATAAATAGATGAAATTAAAGGGCACAGTTGCAAGACAATAACAAGTGAAATTTGTTGGTGGTTTTCTATTTAAGTTGGAGTGAGGAGGACTTGAGAATTTATAAAAGTTCAGGTACGACAAAAAGATTATTTACATGTGGAGGAAAAAAGACATTTAGAAATGGTTTGTGATCAGTTTCAGGTAATTTCTTTAGCCATTCATTGTGGGAGAGAAAAAAAAACCCACATACACAGCATTCTTATAATTTACTTTCTACAACACATCCATTAGGAATAGTTCCATGTGATGGTAGGCTGTCTTTCCTGAAACATATTTTTAGAGAAAATTTTGCAGGGGAGAAAACATTAAAATACACCCTCCTCTATTATAGATACTTTCCTTTGACCAGCTTTTCATAGTCCTTCTGAGTGGTTTTAGTCTGATTTCCCTTTACATAACAGTTTTGCAATTTGCATCTTCATGGTCTTTGGTGCAGACACTTTTGATTTACACCACTTAAGACCAAAGGTGGATCCCTGGGTAAAATCCAGGCCACGTGGAAGCTGGTGGCAAGGCTCCCATTGACTCTGATGGTGCTAAGATTTCAGTCTTTCCTGTTCAAACAAAGGCTGTCCCCCACAGCAGCTACCCCTCATACTTGGGAGAAGCTCTAGCGCCAAATCAGCGATTTCACAACTGTTTCACAACCTAAAATAGTCTGGGATATTTAAAAAGTGTAGGGAAAAGATATACCAAGTAAGCATAGGCTGAACTTTTGAAAGGTATAGGCTGGCTGTATGGAAAAACATCCTGACTGTACATTAATCAATCCTGAATAGAGATATTAAACAAGGCCAACATTTTCAGACTCAGATGCCTAAAGTCTGGATCTAAATCCACAGCTAAGAATTTAGTTTTAAGACTACCTGGCTTGAAAAATAGGGTTCTAATCCAAATTTATTAATTCATGTTTTCTTGCGGACTTCACAAACTGAGGAAAACTACTGATCTGATTGAATGCCTTAGCTGGTTTCAAAATTAATGCTGCAGGAGAACTTCTGTCATTTAACAACACAACTTTCTCAGACAATTGAACACCCACAACCAATTCTCCAAACAACACCACACATGCACCAGAACTCAGGAACATGGATGACTGCTGGGAAAATGCTGCCAGGAAGATGGAATAAAGGAGAATGATATCCTCATTAAAATTCTACTTTTAATCTTTGCTATATAAAGAAACACAGAACTTGAAAACATTGTGGGGCTTTTCTGGAATTATGTGTCCTCGTTCTTCAGAATAAATACTATTTTAGATCTTTGTTTTAAAACATATATTAAACATATTGCCATACTACAGTATATTAAAGAGATTTCCAATTTTAATAATAAAAATAACTCAGTTTTAAAGTTGCAAGATGTTAACATCAGATGGGAAACAGTTTAAAAGACAAGTGCTAAAAATAACCTTTAAAATATAGAGTACATTGATGTTTCAAAGATGCGTGAAAGTTACACTTGGCAAGGGTGTTGGATACTTTCATACACTGGATATGTTTAGCTTTGGTATTTTCTTAACAAATGGTTAGTATTGGGCCCTATGTCCCTGGAGGAAAGACATCATCCTGCAGTGACATGTTTCTATACAAACATACTCAAACCAAGGTCATCACTCACCTTCCTAAACCCCCGGCAACACAGGCCAACAACTTAATTTACAGAGAGAAGCTGTATGAAGTGTGGGACTAGCAGATCCCAGGGTCCAGTCAAGGTCTGCCACTGAATTAGGGGAACAGATGGAGTGGCTCAAGCTAGAAGAGAATTTTTTTTCCTACTTCACCCATATATTTTCACATGCATCCCTCACTCATGCTTAACCCTTTCCCATCTAGGGAGGCATGTAAACTGAAAGACATGAACACTTGACTCGTTTTTACACAATATCTGATATTCCCACATACACCAATGAATTCAATCAGCTTCACTGCGATTTAAGGCTCTGATCTTCCCATTATAATTTTCAGAATAGATTCCTATGGACAAACTTGTTATTCAGACTCTCTTCGTCAGATCTGTAAAGGACCAGCAAGATCCAAACTAAGTATAATTTAGGCATGATTTCAATTCCTTCCTTTTTCTTCTTTGTATCTGACAGGTACGTATTTGAGTACCCAGGCTTTGTGACGTTGCATGTTGACAGCCATAGGCCACCACATGAAAATGAAACTATCCTTCTGACTTCTTCCAAGTTTACCAATTTTTTGAGACTATAGTTACTGACAAAGCAAGCCCTGAAATATACAAACTGCTAAAAACATATTTCTTATGTCCCAGTAGAACTATCACAAGTGTCTCTTCCAACAAGAAAGAAATGAGAACACTCAGTGATTAGGAATGCACACATTTTAAGTGTTTTATTTTTCTTAAATTGAGCAACTAAAAATCAAAGTTACAATTTTCTACTTCAATAAGGGTCAGTTATCTAGCTGAGTCTGTGAGTTTTATACACTGACACTGAAAGATGGCAGACAGCCAGCAATCTCAGCAGTTTCGTTAGATATAATAGGAACAAACTCAGATTTACACTTTGGGTTTTTTGCTTAATCTTGGCATGCAGCATGTCATAGCTCCTCTGAAGCAGATGATATTCTTTGCTCAGTGAATATCAGCAATACATAAACCTCCTTTTATCTTCTTTCAAGAGAGTGCAATCTGTCACAGCATGAAACAGAATTCTGGAAAACAGAGAATTCTGTCAATAAGCAGGTAAAGATACAGGCCAGTTGTTACCTTATTGCATATCTGCCCTTCTTCAGGAAAGTCTGGTGGTATAAACTTACAGTGTCTGATTGCACAGAAAAGGAGGGGCTGCCATCTCTTTCTTATATTCCCATAACATCTGCTACTGGTCACTGTTACAGACTGCGGCTTTGATCTAATCCAGTATGGCTATTCATATGTCCTATAACTGCTTTCATAAATTAAAGGCATAGCCTTTCCCCTTGCCATCACTGTTGGTCATGCATTTGTATATAACATAGGATATAGTTATCTTAGAAATATAATATGCTGGTGTACGTTATTGGAAATTAATTCTTGAATCTTTAGTCAACTTGATGTACTTTAGAAAAGGACACAAGTCTTCAGTCATATCAAATTATTAATTGTCTCAATTACTTTGTAGAATTACTTAGTAGTGAAAATTTGTTGAGAAATCAGAACTGCATCTATCGACTGTAAATTATGAAAGACCAGTAATTTGCATTGTCAATGGCCAGAGAACTCCATCTTAATTTTCTCAGTACTGTACATTAGTAAAGAGTTATTTACCTCTCAGGAACTGTACTTCTTTGAAATGTGTTAACCACATGTAGTCCATTCTTGGACTGTACGTGCTCCCTGTGCCTGAAGCTAGCCATGAGGACGCGTGTAATAAAAATGGACTCCATGTGGACAATTACTCAGTGAAGAGAAGAAAGATATTTAGGTTGCAAAGTCAAGGAGCTAAAAATTAGGAAATACCAAATTTACTATTGTCTGTGCAATGGTGACTTCAGTGGAGAAATGCATTATTTACTGTCACAGTGCAAGAAATCTAATTCACTTTCCCAAGTAAAAGAATGACCTCTATCTTCTAAATGTCTTCTTGCCAAGTGCTGAAAATACATGCAGCTCAGACAGTGCCAGAAGTAGCATTCTGAAATTACTATTGCAAAGTCAAAGGAAATAGCTTGTATCCTGTGGGGGGAGGGGGATAAAACCTCTGGGGTAACTTTCACTCCCTCTCTCTATAATTTATGTTACCTTGATTTGCATTCTGTTGTTTTTCAAATGCATGCAATTCATTTTATATTCTTTTTCCTTCCTTGCATCCTGCTTGCTAGCTAGATCATCTGGTACATTCTCATCCACTGAGAAATAAGTTCTCTGGGAGGACAAGGAATGGGCCTCCCTTCTCTCAAAATAGTACTTCTGCACTGCTCTAGCGAGTGAAGCTTTTTTCTAGCTAGGATATTTTACACATGCGGTGTAGTTTCTTTTGTTCAGTAGTACCAGGATTTTCTTCTCTCAGTCTTTAATCCTTCTTTTTTTTTTTTTTTTTTTGTCAAAAAACTACCCAGTTTTTACTCCATTTACATTCTGATCTCCCTTTGCTTAGCTGTTTCCTTGTAGTGTTTGTTACGTAATTTATCCTTCTTCTCCCTGTTATTCCCGTGCCCGGCTGTAGCTTCTTGGAAGTCTAATATTCTTTATGACAGCACCTACAAAAAGAAGTTAAGCTGTGTTTCTCATTTACTCCCTATCCACGATGTGATAAACAGAATACAAAAACTGAAGTCAGTGGTAGCGTCTGCCTTGCTACACTGGGTTCCGCGTTTTTGACAATCTGGCTCAACTTGTATTGTCTTTACAAGAAATAGCACAGTCATACATATATAATAGAGATAAATATTAATCAGTTAGATTAATCACTTAGAGTAGAATGGTCTGAATTTTGTCATAAAACATCAAGAACAGATATTCTTCATTTTCAAGTGAATATTTAAAGAGATTAAGTGCTTAAGACAAAGCTGTGATTTATCATAAAAACATAAAAAATCTGATTTTTTTTGTTTCAGTAATTTATTTTCTTGGATTTAGAACAGGATCTTAATAACAGTTCATATTTAGAAATGAACAATGCTCTTAATAGGTGGGCACGATTTTCATTCTGTGTAGACACACCAGTCCTAACCTCTTGCTTGTATACCATTTGTGTAACTGATGACATCCATAGGCATATCAATCCACATGTACAGGTCTATGGTTTATGTTCACAGTTAAGGTAGCCACATGAAAATCCTAGCCATGCAGTGGCACCTGTACTTGAACCAAGGACATGAGAGGAAAGCTTGAGCTCAAGGAGAGCTGTTAGATCACCCCATCTAGTTACATCACTCTTACCTCAAAGGCAATACATTTCAGTAAGCTCCTTCTGAATGGAGTACAATTTGAATTAAAGCAGCTAGTCTTGGTTAAGATATACCCCAAAAGGTTGTCTCGTTTTGTCTTAAAGACCGTAAGAAATGATTTGATAGATTTTTACTGGTCCCTCTTAAAAGATGGACCTCATCCTTTATTTGAATTTGTCTCACTTTGGCTTCCACTCTTTATTGTTTGAAAAATAATACAGATTGAACATTCCAAGTTTCTCATTGTGAGACATATTATTTGTAATATTTTTATACGCCCATTTTAATTTTCAATATCTTTTTAAAAAGTGGACAATAGGACTCATTATAGTCTTCCATTTTCAGTGTTCTCTCTACACATACAAAAAACTGAGTAGCCCGTTTCATCACAAAATTGTACTGGGAATGATCTTCATCTGGGTGCTCATTTTGACTCCCAAACCTTTTTCTGGGACCACTGCTTTTCAATACTTGCTGTCTTGTTCTAGAAATACACCTTCTTTCTAGGCTTTTCTTTTAAATTATGTACATGCCAGTGTATTTGTATTGTGTAAGAAAAACAGCTTATAGAGATGCTTAGTGTGTGAAAATATCTCCTGTATGGATCTAGGGGAGGGATTTTTCCCCCTGTAATTTAGGGCCTTTACTTAATTGTTTAACAACTATCCAACTATCAGCTTTTAATTGGGTAATAAAAGGCCTTTGTTGTCACCTTAAGAGACTGTCAGTGGATGAAATAGGGCAACTCTAAGGTTAAAAAAAAAAAAAGGAAGAAGAAAGCACAAGATCTAGAAGACCTTATGCTATTTACTATGACTATTACTGTTCGCAGACAACTCACCAGAATGCATAACTAAAATCAACAGACATTTGATTTTTTTTACCTTTCATATTTCCTGAGTTCCTGAATGCTCTTGGGGATTGTCAAATGACTGAAAAAGGATTCAGTCCTCGGACAATGTTGTATGTTCTCAGCTAGTATCAGGATCTAGCTAACGAAGGAAGCAATGTTTTCCCTAGTTGTATCTTTAAAGTACATTTATCGTGCAGCTTATACTCTGGCAGAAAACGCATTCTTAATCTGTTTTAAAACAAATAGATTGTGTACAGCTGTCCTTATCCAAGGCAAAATGATGATTTAATGTTGATTAAGAGAGAAGGCCTTTGAAGTGAGTGAGGCAGGAGCCCGTAGTATGTCTTTAGTGATCATTATCAGTCTTTCCCTGAAGGGTGACTTGGTGCCAAAAGCCCTTTCCCCAAACTGGTTGAGGTGGATTCAGGAGCAAATGCTTTGTAAATTTAAAAAGACCTTCTCATTCACAGGCCTCTGATGTCTTATTCCTTTAGCTGTATTAATGTCTGAGAATAAGCAGATACAGCCTTTTTCACTGGTTAACTACAAAAAGGGGCAAGGTCCACTGCTACACGACACTGTGGGCATCACAAGAAGAGCAACTGAGCATGTATCCTGCAGTAAAATCAAAGAAAAGTTGCTGGGTTTGTTTGTTTTCCTTTTTCATATGAACAGCTGCTTTAGCTAAAGAAAAAGCATTTGGGTTTAGCCTTTTATAACTAAACACTTTTGTGAATCATTATATAAAAGCATAGAAAAAGCAATCAAGTTTTGTCTCTTGCTTGTTTGTCTCACAGCTATATGCCAAACACCAGTCACAATACATGTGTGAGCATGTGGACCTACACATAAACATTGTGTATTATATACACATACACACATATGCTTACATTGCCGTCTGAAAAGAAATGAGTGGTAAGTCATTCATATTTGCATCTGTCTATCCATCTGTCTACGATTTGGTTAAAAAAATCTGCAGTACCAGTGACAGAGAAGAGCAATCCTGTGTTGTTTCACACTAACAGTTGTAAAGAATATAATTCTCATATAGCTGAAAGGTTGATGTCTACAGAAAGGAGGCACTAGGGAAACTGCATTTCCTTGTTTGACAATTACAATTTACATTCATTTAGGAAAATGCTGATTTTGCCTCACAAAAAAAAAAAAACCCAAAACAAGCAAAACCCCAATAATTTTGTTGGTAAACCTCTTTTAATCTCAAGTCACCAGAGTCTACTGTTTTACAAACCCCAAAATCCATTGTTACCTGTTTATTTCTAGCATTCTATAAATAGTCGTCTTGTACCCTCTCCCTGAACAGTGTTTACCGTCAAAGACTTCATCGCTACAGTTTATAGAATCCACATTACTACCATACTTTCTCAAATACCACAGTATTCGGCAAAAGCAAAAATATGATTATAAGCATACAGTGCTCTTCTGTAAGTATGACCAAAACACTTATATTTCCACTGCTGAAAAAGGATGCTCTGCTGTTGACTTCAGGGGGAGGGTGGGGAAGGAATCTGATCCTTTGATGGAGAAGGGATTTGTGTAATTGTCTGTAATTTAAAAATTATGTAAATGTTGTACTGTGAGAGCTGCCAGATTGTCAATTCTGGGAATTTAAGTAGAGAGCAATAGCATGGATTTCTCAACATTGCTCCATTATCGTGCTGCAAATCATGCCAGGAGAGAGATATGTCTTAAATATACATAACAAAGTGCAGAAAAGCACTTATAGACCCATGTTGTAAAATTTTAATTCTTCCTCAACCTCATCCCTCCCAAATAACCAAAACCAGACAAGTTTTTGGCTGAAAACATTCTGTTTGGGGCATTTTAATGAAAAATTGAAATCATAAATAATTTTTCCATAAAAAAGGAGCTTTAATATGAAATTTTCCACTAGCCCTATTAACTTCAACACTTGTCTTCCCATACACATAAAAATGTATCTTGTTCTATCTTTTTTCTTTTTAATTTGGTTGATTTTTCAGCTTTAGTTCCTGTTCTGTAACAAAACCGATTAGAACATGCAAAAATTTGTACGTTAGTATGATTTTCACATTGCTTTTCAAAACAGTTATTCTGTTAAGGTCTGACTATTTCATGGTTAGGTAAAGTGAGGCATGGATAATACCATTCAGCATCAAAACCTACTTTGTGTCAATCTCCTGTGAAACTCACAGTTGTGATTTTGACAGCTAAAGATTTCAGTGCAAACAGAATTGCAATGAAAGGTCAGATCACTCTCTGAGACTTCTTAATCCTTGACCTTGCTAAATCTGATGAAGGTAGCAATTAATCCCAATTGTCGGGGTTGGTTTTATGCAAAATATAACACAAAATTTTTTTTAATGAAGTTTGTCTGATAAATTTTGCCTAGATTTAGTAGCTGACTGATTAACCACTGTCTCTAGCAGGATGTCATTATTAGACTTGGTAAAGGGAATTATATGTTTTACAATTTATGCTTGTGGTTATGGAATGACAGTCTGTATGCATATCATTCAAAAGTTTTGTTTATTTGTGGGTTTTTTTCCCTGAATCTTTTCTCACTAAAATATCAGGACTTTTTTAACAATTCAGTGAAAATGTTAGTTTTGACATTTTACATCACTTGCATGTTTCTCTTTTGTTCCAGAGGGCAATAAAAATGAATGACCTGCAGGTTTAGGGTTTGTTTCCTTTCAAAAAAATGTGATGCTCTGCAAAACATCCACAATTTTGGGAAAATCAGTTCAGAAGATATAAGAACTCCAGAACAACTTACTTTTTCTACTTTATAGCTTGCTAATAATCAAAGAAAATTTTGAAAATTTGCAAAGTTACAGTTACAGCATCAAGGATAGGAAAGTATCTCATACAGGTAGAAGAGATAATTGACAAAACTTACCAAAAAGACCTCAAACAAAGATGTTTCAAGACATAAAACTGGGAAATTTGCAAACTCTATGCAATTCTGTCAAAGACCTGATGCTGCAAAGCTGCATTTGCTGTTTACTGCTTTGATCAGTTCTCTAGCAGTAGAAGGCCTACTTACTATAATAGTACACAAAATTAGTAGATGTTTAGTGGATTGGATCTTTAGTACCCAGACATTTTTCTAAAACTACATTCAAACTCCCTGTGTAAGCTTATGTGTAATTAATTGATGTCAGTCTATTATTTTGTCTTTGTGTCTGTAGCTGAGGACCTTATGCTCAAATTTCACGTTACTTGGCTTGCTTAAAAAAATTCTGTTGCCCAATTTGCACAGTTGTTTAGTTTTTAATTCTTTAAGTATGTTTTGGGCTAAAAACTAGTCCCATATTAGCCCTATGGGGCATGCAAATAAAAAAAAATATTTCGTTACAACAGTAAAGAACAATAAGAATAGCACAATCACACATAGTCAAAAACTGTTCACCTTATTTAAATACAGCTGAAAGAAAAAATGTGTTCATGCTTGAAGTAAGAACAAACTGGCAATTTTGGTCTCTAAGGAAAATATCTGAACAGACCATTGTAAATGGCATGAATAGCATCTCTGTGCTTTAAGTTTTCTGTCACTGTACTGTCCACTCAGAATGTTAATCTGAGTAGATTCTAATTTTGAAATGCAAAATTAGTGTTTTTCTGTGCATTACTAAAAGCGATGCCCATGTTCCCCTGAGATAACGTGATTTCAAGGTCCCAAGAACAGTCAGCACTTGAAGGAATGAAGCTAACTAGAACAATTTATAGAAAAAACTCATGATCCTTTCTTTAATAAACCATTGGCCAACATAATAAGGCTGACAACAGGGTCCCTCATAAGCAGAGAATTAACTAATTCTAAAGTAATTAAGAATTAGCAGTGTGGAAAACTGTGACTTTCACCAGACTTCATTTTCTTTCAGATAAGAAAGTGAGTGTGTATAATAAGCATGAATTTATACACCAAAACCAGACATTATTAGGAATCCTAAGTAATTAGGGTGAATCCGAGACCACCATCAACAAAAAAAACCCCAAAAGCTGACATGACTCTACTGTGTCTACACAGAACTACATAGTGCAATCAGAAATTAAATACGAAATGATTGTGTGAACCACCTGAGAGAAGGGGAGGGTAGAATTCAATGAAAAATGATCCTTCTTGTCCCATTGTCTATTAAAGTCATTCTTATCTCCATTTTCTCTTTTTTTCACACTTTTGCTATTTGTAGTGTCCTGTGGGCACACAGGTATTCATAGAATTTCAGTGGCAATTTTGCTGCTAAGTAGACCACTGCTTAACATATCTTGCGATATTTTGCTATTAATGTTTTTCACTATATCTGTGGTATTCAGAATCATAATAAATTTGGAAACACAGACTGAAGTATATTGGTTATGAATCAGTTAAAGAAAATGAGCCAAAAATAACATCTGCACCAGCAAATCTGCACTGCTTAGCATACGGTTTTAATTTAAAAATATTTACTCCTAAATTTTGAGAGCTGTGAGAGGGTTTTAGATGTGTGCTTCTCATTAAAAAGATGCTGGCAGATAGTGTAGGCCAAATATTGGCTCTGGACTGAAAAAGGTTTAGAAGAGACCTAATATTAGGCCACATTGAGCCATTGATTTTTTTTTTTTTTTTAATTTTTTAGGTAGAAGTCTTCATTGGGTCCTAACAGAATTCACTTCAATGATTTTATGCTAATAATTGAAATTCTCACTTGACTTTTTGTCAGATACATGTTTAACTAACTATGGTATTAGCATATAGTGATTAACTAGAGATAAACCAGTTTAGTTCCTTTGAAAAGGTTTTAGCAAAAATCAGTTGTTAAATGTTAAAAATATGTCCTTTAAATGCAGCATTAGGTATTTCAGTTTTTTGTTACTAAGACTGGTAAAATTACTCTTAATTTGTTTGACTCTTTCTGGAGGGGGTGAGGTCCCAAATGTTAGAAGCAACTCAGCTCACTCTGAAGGGGAATGGAGCAGTAGGACTGTGCTGTCCAAACTGGAGGTGTGGGAGGGATATCATGTGTGAATGTGCAACTGCATCGCTATTTGCATCTGTTAGTCCAAACCCACAAACAGAAGTCTTTGTTGTAGGTCACAAGAACCAGCTTTGAAAGCTGTTGAGCATTGCCTGTGCCGTCGATGTCTCAACAAGAATCCATCTATTTACCATCTGTTGCATCTCTTTCTATATCGAAGGATTTGGACCCTTAAAATTCGTATGTATATTTCACAGTGGCCTCAGTCACTTCGTGACATTAATGAACATCACTTGGGACACTTGTCAGTCTTCCAAAAGACTGAGCTGAGCAGCCAAGCCTGAAATATCTCTTATTAGATTTTCCCTTAATTTAAATGGCTATGTTAAAGCCACATTTAATTTAAAGATTCCTTTAAAATATCTAACATTTGTGCTCTGGGTTGTAGAGTACCTGAATCACTATCCTTTAAAGTTACTTTTTAATGAAAAAACAAAATACAAAAGAAGTAAAAGCAAATTGACAATGCTATAAAAATATTTTTATGTGATTGGGTAAATTTAAATATTTCTGCAAGTAAATATTCCTAAATATTTGGTGATTTCTTTTTATTGTATTTAATTTTTCTATAAACTGTTTAGATAAAAATTACTTTAAATTGTCCTGTGATAAAAGCTGTCCAGCAGCAGAAAAGTCCACATCTGCTTCAACAGCAGACATATAAAACCTGTGTGACAAACATGATCATTAAACAATCTGATTTTCTTGTTGGGAGGGTTTAATGCTGTTTGGTGTAGTATTAAAATGTAGAATTTGATAGTGCATCTTAAAATTTTAATGATGTGTTCATGAATATAAAACATGCTTCCACCAGTGACTTTATGACTTCTCCTCTGCATAATTAGTAGTATCTGTTTTATGAGCTTACTGTTGTTGCCTTGATCCCATGAAAATGTGAAACCACTGTAATAATTTACACCATTCAAGAGCTTTAAAGATACAGGCTGAGATTTCTTCCCACTTTCTCCTTCATGTTACCTTGCTTTTAATACCCAAACAGAATTTTACATGGCCTTCATGAAAGCTGGGCAAGGAAAAAAATTCAAGGACGGTATTTAATTCTGACCATTTTTTGTAACACTGTATTTGTTGCCTCAGCTTAAATTTGCCTTGTAAGCTTCTGCTAGAGGATGAGACAACCTTCCTACCACAAAGCTGGTAAATTTAAGTGAGTTCATTCTTCGAGGAATGTGCAAAATAAGACATGAGTAACCTCCAGTGAGAAAAATAATTATCCACAATGACGATTCTATGATCGCAACTGGCTAACTTCTGAACGACCATTTATCATGCAATCTCTCCCCATTCGTCCTCCTCCAGACTTCGGCAAGCATCCACACAAATAAAACATCTTTTGATTCATGAGAGGCAACATGGCATTTTGCTTGGAAACTTAGACCAGACATTAGACAAGGACAGCATATTCTTCTTTGGTTTCACATCTGTAAACCAAGGTTGGTGCTAATTAAAACAGTAGTGGGTTGTTGTGGCGTTTAACAGGGATGACTAATTTTCATCCACTCAAAGAATATAGTGAGGGTGTGAGTAATATTTGCAAACATATATTCCAAATGCACACACATGCTCCTGGAGGTTACTCAAAAGCAGAAAAGCTGTCATTACCTATGCTTTGTGCAAGGGCTATCCAGAACCTGATTCTGGATCCTTTCAGAATTTAAACCAAATTAAAAAGCAAAGCATGGACCACTAGGTAGCAAAGACAAAGGGTTTCAGCTTTCAACCCAAAAAGTGGAGTTTCTAGGAAGTTATGTAAATGTCATTCACAAAAAAAAAAAAAAAAGTAAAAATGAATGCTGAAAATAGACAAAGTGTCTAGTGATGGTTTGGTAACACTGTTGACTGTAGCATTTGAAACAAGTTGACTCACCAGCTAAACAGCATCATTTTGCTATTCATATAGGGAGGAGGCACACAGATAAAAAATGTGCTCAGTGGAAATTACCCTTTCTGTGATACCTGTGTAAAGCATGAAAACAAGCTGTTATTATTTTCTGTTAAATGAGTTTCCTTTCAAAGAACACTGTTTTGGTTGCTTATATCAGGGGAGGTTATCATCTTTCTTTGAGGATTATGAGTGGAGACACATCATTGTCATAGGTGCTGTCATAGGAGTAGCATTTCCTGCTACACTTTATATTATTCTCTGCAGACATTCCTTTGATCAAGATATGGTACATCCAGTGCCTGAAAAGAAATGTCATCCAGCCAGAAAACCTGGCCCTGGAAAGAATTTGGGCACAAGGGATCTGGGTTACCATGCTCATGAGGCAATGTAACATGATAAGCAAATGCAGTCAAAACAATCTATAATTTCAAAATCATATTCATTTGGACTTGTTCATAAAAAAAAAAAAACAAAACAACACACCAAAAACACAACAATGATGAAAAAACATACCACTAAACATGACATTCCACATTTAATTATTATTTGAGATGAAAATAAATATCAGTGTATCAGAATGCCTCAAGGGACCAAGTCTTCACTGCTCACTCCGTTCTAATACAAACAAGGATTCAGGTCCCGCTTATCTCAGGTCTTCCCATTTGATAAACATCAAGCAGTGCTGGCTGAAAGATCCTTGTTTCTCACTGCCTTTCAAAGTGTCTGCCACAGAAGTTCTTATCTTTTGCTCCCTGCAGCATGGTTGGGTAGGTGGAACTCTGATTTAAATCAGGCCCCTTGCTATGGGGTTAACCAGTTAAAGAGTTAAATTCATCTCAGTATTTGGCTCTCACAAACAGTTCCAGTTTTGCACTCCCTATTTGAATTTTACTGGATTTTCTTCTGAAGAACATTTCTTTGTTGCTTACTTCAGTAGGAGGTTATCTCTTTCCTTTGAAGGTTATATTGTGATTGGCAGAGGGTCAGGAAACTTCAGTCACATTGGCCTGCTACGGAAATACTTTGAAAAATAAATGTGAAAGACAAATGCTAAGTAAAGAGACTCCTTAATCAGCAACAGTTCCATAAGACTTCAGACTCAGTGAGGTATCCCTGAATGTTTTGTTTACACAGTTTATTAATATAGACATTTGGGAGCAATGGGAGATTTTCTGTTGACTTTGATAGTCAAGCTTAAGATGTATACAAGGCTCACACTCTGTTGGCAGGATGTTCACAAAACACTAGTCTAAAAAACAAATACACTATATGGCCACTGTCAAGATTCCATGTAGATTAGCAGACTTTTGTTATTAGACAGTGCTGTTGTGCTGTTGGATTCTCCAAAATTTTGTCTTGCGTCCACTATGCCAGCATCAACAAAATTAACACAGTACTGTTTGAAATGTCATAGAATCGTTTAGGTTGGAAAAGACCTTTAAGATCACTGAGTCTGACTGTAGTATGTTTTCCCAATACAGAAGGGCTAGGATCTCTAATATTCTAATATGTTCTAAAAAATTATAATTTTTAGTTTTCTAATTTAACTCTTAATTTTTACCTAAATATACTGAAAACAATTTATATATAGAAACTTAAGGATGAATTTGCATTACATGTTAAATGATCCAAAGTACATATGCTTTTGTTTCAAAGTCTCTGAGGCCTTGCAATTTCTGATGTATAGCTCCAAATGCACTTATAAGTGGATAATAATATTAGAAGTGTTAGGAATAATAACAAAGCTGGCTATGAACCTATTCTTTCTGGATAAATCCATTTTAGTCTCACCAGTAGCAAAGGGAGCTGTGTGCAATCAGCAGAAGGGCACATATCCCTTGGATTTAAAGTTTGAGCTGTCCTCATCTGATTCAGTTGACCTTAACAGCCATGTTTGCAGGGAGCCCAATTAGCAGCTGGTTGTAGCGTACTGCACCATATGTGCTGGATCTCTAAGGCACAAATAGGAGCTTAAGGACGGAGGGTCAAGCTTAACTGTCATTTTTATAAAAAATAATTTCCTCCAGGCATTTAAAAAGAAAAATGGTAGCAAAGATTACTACAGCTTTTGTGGGAAATGGCAATTTAAGCAGTGGCCCATGTATTTCACTTTCAGTAGGTCAGAATGCTATACAGTACCTAATATATTTCTATATTCTGCACAGTATACCCACTGCCCCCCACTGCTATAGGGCACAGTCAGTCCAACCGGCACTACCAGGGTATCTTCCTTTGCTTTGGTGTTTTGAGATGTGCACAGACATGGGACAGGAATTTAAATGCCCATAAAGCACAGGTTTTGTCTCAAATCATTATTAGTTTGACAGCAAAATGAAAAAAAGACATTCCTATTTTTTCCTGTTTTCATCCACTTACTCACTCAACCCCAGCTCCAATTTATTGCCTGCTCAGCTGTGCAGTGCAACTGTTTATATGGCTGTGCTCTATGTCAGATCAGTGCAGTGCTATGAAATGTTACAAAAGACCTCAAAAAAGAAAAAAAAAAATCAGAAGTAATTTTCCCTTTCACTGACTGTCACATCTTTCTTGTATTTGTTAACTGAACAATAGATTTAGAAAATTATTCCTTTTGGTGTTACTTCCATTTCACACTTCTAGTCAGTGCCATGACTTATTTTTCTCATTGCACTCCACAGTTCGGGGGTTCTAATTAGAGGAATAATTCATTGGTGAATTTCCAGCACTATTAACATCCAAAGTCATCAAGGTTTGTTTGCTTTAGATGTGTCTTTAAGCACAGAAAACTGATAGAGATGTCCTGACCTGCAGCTTCCATTTGGGCAGTGGAGAGAAGTTGCTGTGATTGGCAGTGTACCCAGCTCCAGCCTCTGGCACTTCTGACTGCGACAGGCTGAGGTTCAGTTCTAAATTTAATAAAGAAACATCCTTTTCCACAGGACAGACTTTTAGCTTTTCCAGAAGTGACATAGAGGAATATAGAATTATAAGTTCCAAAAAGAAAATTTTAGTATCAGTAGAGAGATAACATATTTATGGTTGAAACCACTAATGTGCTAATTCTTACCCTGGTCCCCTTCTCCTTTCCCCCTACAGCCTCAGCAGGTCATTAGGGTTCATAAATGCACGATACCTAGCAGCAGGGGATCGTTGGAGTCCATGTAGCTCCATACCAGCACGGCTCTTAATTTGAAAGTGATCTGCCCTGTATGCCTGCTTGGAGGACAAAGACAAATAATGAAACTTCTTATCCAAAGTCTACTAAATTGGTTCTATCTGCAGAGTTGCACTGGCAAACTGGACTTTTCAGCACATATTCAGGCATTTCAGAGGACAAGGTAATTTTGGGTGAGTAAATCAAAGATTCTGGCAGAAAATGGACATTTATGCAAAGCAAGGCTGCAGCTCCCTGCAGGAGTCATGGTGCAGCATTAGGGTCCAAAACCCAAAAAGCAGCCCTGGAAAGCCTGAATGAAGCTTGGCCTGCCAGCTGAAGATTTGTCCTGTCTGAAGGCAAGACACATGGGAAGAAGACAAATAAATAAAACTTTCAG
>NW_009943408.1:45285-51144 GCF_000696875.1 Nestor notabilis
TAAAGAATGCAACTGTCTTCCTGAGAAACTTGTACTGGGCAAAAAAAAGTACAAGTTAAAAATCCAGTTCTTCCTGAATGCTAGGTTGACTCTGGGTCATGTGCAAGACTCATGTAACAGGAACAAAGCAACAGGATTTTGGTTGTAATGAGAAAACACAGTGGACATATATGCTCTTCTTCTGTGTGATACTTTATGAATAAATAGGGTAATGGGATCTTGACACAGATTCCTAAAAACAGCATGGAGACTCACTGTAAATTTGTTTCCCTTCTGATAGTGGGTTTTTTTTAATCATTGCTGCTAGATCCCATGAAGCAAGAAATATGCAGACAAATGATTGAAGATAATTTGGCTCAAGATTAATCAAGAGATGTTTGGAGTAAATTAAGGCATTATTGCACAAATCAACTATATATACACAACCATATCCCTTTCAGATTCTGTCTGTTAATGAGGAGCTTGAATACCACCAAGTCATTTGAGCTCCATGAAACTCAGATATAAAAATCTGCTGAGAACTGTAAATACACTGTAAAGAGAAACTGAGGCACAGGGCAAAACGCACTGTCTTTACAGTGCTTATATTCTTTGGTTTTTTTAATTGTTGCTGATAAAGAAGGCATTAATAGCAACATTTATGGTCCTCTTATCAGAACGTGAGTGCTTTACTAACAAAACCCTTCGTTTCTGTGTTAAAATTTTTGTAATTGTATTTTTGTATTGGAATGCTGTCTGGAAGATCAGGACTAGATTGGGACCAACTTTTTCTGGATCTTCATATCTTCCATGGGTAAACACGGCTCCAGAGCTCAAAACTGTAGTCAGGATTCTGCCTTCTGGTAGCTGTATCAATGGAGTATTACGTTTTTTCGTTTCCCAAATAGCCTTAAGTGATTTCGATTTGCTCATATTTCGATTTGCTCATCTTTATTTTCTCTTCCTTGTAAGCAACTAACAGTTAAACAGATACTCACAGAATAAACTATTTCAAACAAATGGTTTCAAAGCCAGTCTGCAGCTGAAGAGGGAGAAAGGGAAAGGTCAGGCAACACTGGCAGCCTGGTAACATTATATTCAAGTAGTTTTGGTTTAAAACACATTATAATTGTAGTTGCAGCACAAACTCTGTGGTGTTTGCAAGGTGGCCAAACCTGTCTTTGCAGGCATAAATGCCAAGACATCAATAAAAAATAGAAATCTCATTTCAAATACTGTTTAGAACCATAGAGAAGACATCAGTGCCAAAATGTATATTAAAAATTATGATTCATAACACACGATGACTGACAATTTCTATTAATACTATAACTAATACCATAACTCTATTAGAGTGTATGGATATAAAATTCTAATTAATCTGGCTTGAAGGCATAGACATCTTTTTATCAATCCCACAGAGATCTTTCAACACCAGGACATTCAAATCTTCCCAGTAAGCAAGTAGCCAACATTTGTCAGAGGCATCCTTTGAAACCTTCACAGCAACCCGAGTTCACCCCGTTGTTGTAAGAACCTGGATGAGTTTCCTCACTTGTACTCAGGGAGAAAATATAGTTGTTGGCTGGACTCTTACGATTTCCAGATGGCTATTGACATACTACTTTGTCCTGTCACTTAACCTCTCTGCCAGAAATACTAGGAAAAAACAACCTAAAATTTAGGAAAATCTAACATTGTATTTTGTTACTTGTTCAAACAATGTAATGTATGTGCATTATCTAACAATATATAAACATATATAATTATATACACTATACTTACATATATACACACTCATATATATACACACATTTTTGGGGGAGTGGCTATTTAAGTAAAGCAGACTGTACTTCTGTGCTTTATTCTTTTTTTTTTCCACATCATTGAAATAGGTAATTTAAATCGTTGTCACTAATATTTTAAAACAAAATTTTGTTGATAAAATTATGAGGAATGACTCCGGCACTTACTGGACAGCACAAAACATTGAAGTCTTCTGTATTTCTCATTATGCCTAGAAAATATGGGGAGAAATTAATTTATCTGTTTCTCAGGTTTCTAAGTGACTGACATTCAGATGACAAATGGTAATAGGACTAGATTTCATGCATTCTTCACAGAATCTATTTTTTCCATTCATATAAATAGGTTAAAGTGGACTAGCCTGTACAGGAAGAAATAGTAAGCTGGTTTAAAGAAACGTAACTCAGCTGTCTTAACATTATGGGACAAAGTCTCCATCAGTTATACACATGCAACTTTTATCAGTTTCTGAGGAAGCATATGGCTCTAAGCACAGCTCTCATATTTTAATTGCTGCCAAGTACACATGCGCGCACACATACACACAGAGTCTCGTTCCTTCCCCTAGTTCAAAGCTAGGAATGAGATGGGTTTGAAATTTCAAACATTTTCCTGCTCTGACTCAGGGCAAAAAGTTGAAATCTCATAAATTTTCATCAATGTGCATTCCAAACAAAAGCTTGCCTTGAGTTAATTAAAATATTTTGGTAAGATTTTTATTCTTTTTAGGTATTGCTAAAATGAGACTAAAAAAAAAAAAAAGAGAAAGAAAAAGAAAAAAAGATGTGTTGCCTATTTTTTTCCCCATTTTCTTTTTTTGTTGTTGTTGTTGTAAAAGCATAAATTGAAGCTGATCCTTTTGTTTGGGGTTTCTTTTGGTTTGTTTTTTGGTTTGTTTTTTAGATAAATTAGCACTTCCTTGTAAAGAAGCTTCATGAAAAACTCTCAGCTGTTACTCCTACTTTAGATCAAGCTTAAAACTGAGACCTCCTGGGGTTTTTTTTGCATGGCAAGGATTGAAAGCCGTTTCTCTGGAGTGCTGGGAATGGAGAAATGTTTAGAGAGCAGAAAGGTGGTATGATGCAGTGACTGGAGCAGGGGAAGGCTGTAGTCTGCATTCTTTTCCTTATTCTGCTGCTGACTGGATGCACAATCCTCATCAGATTGCGTGGGTTTAATGCCCAAAGGTCAGATCTGGATGCTGCAAGCGTTTTGCTGACAAAAGGACCCCTATTGTATGTATAACCTGTTCTGGAAAAATTATTCCTTTGCCAGTGTAATTTATTCCAGTCCTTCACACTTCAAGAGTGTGGTTCCCAGGGACCATACCTCTTTCTGTCCCCTGAAAAAATTACCTGGGCAGAAATTTGTACTGCACATATAATTGAAGTTTTCTCTCTTCAAGGATGACAGGAATGAGAACTTGGAAAAGCATTTGTGCATTGTGGTATCTACACTGCTGCATAATTGTTATCATGTTTCTCAGCAGCACCAGAATGCAAGTGGCTGATTTTCCAAAGTGACGACCATCTCTGCTTGCTGTCTGCTGTGATGTGAGGAGTGGCTGAGCAGTGCTTTACGAAATCAGGCTGCTCAGACATGCTACTGTAAGAGGCAGCAGTACATAGCAGCTTAGCTGTCTTTGGTTTGTGTGGACCTCTGATAAAATCCTGGCAGAGTGAGGATGGAGACTGTGGGGATGGTTTTCCTGGTTTTTCCTGGTGTTAGTAACACCTTCAGATCAGTTATGCCTATTTTATGTTGTTTTGCTGGTTCTTATTCTTCTGAGGAAATACAGGCTTGAGCAACAGAATCTAGGCTCTTCCACACCTCTTAAAATATAGCATTTAGAGAAGTTTCCAGTAAAGGAATGAGTGTTGTCAACTACTTAGCACAAGTCATTGGAAAAATCCCTGAACTCCATACAGGTAGAATAATTACACACAAATGCATTCAGGAATCCTATGGAAAATATAGTCCAGTGACCTGGCATGGTTACAGCACAATTTAGCAAGTATGTTAGAACAAATTACTCCTTTTAACCATAAGCCATTCTGTTTCACGCTTTTAATGAAGGCCTGTGCCACACACTAGAATACTTCTCACCTCATTACTACTCATAAAAAGCAATGATCCATTCAAAGGCTCCTCATATCTCCCATATGAGATGTAAAAGAGCCCACTCTTTCTCAATCTGGCACAAAAAAGAAGAACGGCTTCTTTCTTCAGCCTTTGATGTTGATCATTAGGATGTTTACTAGATAAAAGAACTGAAAAATTTATCTGCGTAACTTCACTGCTGTCTGTGCTAGCATTCTGCCTCCCAGCCCTCGGGTGCCTTTTTATAATGTAAATCTCTTGTTGCTGTTTAAGGAAGGGGAAGGGTTTCATGATTGCTCATGAGTGATTATTTTACTCTTTCTCTGTGCCTATGCATATATTTATATATAAAAATTATGTGACAAGAGGGAAAAAAAGGGTGGAGAGAGAAAGAGTCAGTGAACTTAAAGAATATAATAAGGCAGTAAACCAGAAACTATGAACTGAATAAAAATTAAATGAGACATTCCGTCTGATAAGCAAATTTTAAAAAATAATCAGGCTTGAATTTCAGCTAGTTATTACACAAACATGCACACATACCACACATGTACTTCATGTAGTTGTGTGTATTTAAAAATACAAGGGCAAAACTGCAGACAGCATTTTCTCAGGAAGGAATGATCTTATTTGTTAGTAGTAAGTCCATATCTATTACTTTATTTGTGCTTTTGCTTGAAATACTCCAACAAACGACTATTTGGGCAGCAATTTTGCTATTTCAGTACATCTTAGCAAAACACTTTCAAACAGATTCTGCATTGCCTACTCCAGCACCGCGATGGCAAATGACCAGCTCATGGGCATTGCAGTCAGTGGCACAAGGTGGCAATGGCTAGAGGAGAGTTGGGGTATTCCAGTGGGATACTGAAGTATGCTGTTCTGGTTCTATCATTGGAGATGACCCAACCCAAAATCTGCCACCACAACTTCTCATCTAATTGATCTCTAGTTCAGTCAAAGCAGCCTGGGTTTCTTTGAGAGTTTTTAATTAGTAAGGGTCATTTATGTGCACTGACCCAAATCAGAACCACAAACTTTAAAATTTCATATAACATACGTGAAAAACTGAAACAACCAAGGGCTTAGGAAGGTGGAACATGGCTTAGCCATACAGTGTAGCCATAGCCAAGTATGCTGTAATCTTACTAAGGCACATAGAAGCAAATGGTTTCACCTCTACCAGCCAGGGAGGATCTAGAAACACAAGACTAAGACCTGCCATTCTCAGTGAGGCCAGTAGTTTGCTTAACCTAGAATTCTGTTCCAGCCAAGAGTGTGTGATGCTTTAAAGGAACATGTAAACTACCCCATAATCACCAAAAGTAATGCCCTGAGTAACAAACTGCTTTCAAGAAATCCCTCTTAATCTCAAGCAGTTAGTTATGCCAGGAAGCTTGAGTATTTTAAATCCCCTGTATCTTATCCTAAGTAAGTATGGATGTTTTATTATCTGTATAAATGCCTAATCATATTTAAGTTCAGGAAAGCCTATCTTCAAAGTGTTGTAGCAGCATTAACTGATCATCCCTTAAAAGTGGAGGTGGGTAAGTATGCTGTTGCCATGTCTCCTTTTCTTTAATATACAAAAAGCAAAGTATGGAGTGATTCAATTCTGTGTCCAAAGACAAACAACAAGTGAATTATAAGCTAGAGTTAAAATACTGGATATCAGGATGCATAGCCCTCCATGCCTGCAGTAGGCTACAGAGTTCACATACGTATTGTTAACATTTAACTAGGAAATGCGAGGACAATATTTTCTTGATTATTTTCTGCTCATTGACAACTTTAAAGCAATTTATTAAAATTATCAGTTTGTAATGGCCAGACTATGGCATCGTGACACCTCTCTGTAAAGGTAGCCCAAACAGACTACATTAAATATGTGATGGCTCTTCACAGTTTTGGTGCAGGCAGCATTAAAAAAAAAAGAAAAAAAAAAAGAAAAGAAAAAAGAAAAAAAACTCAACC
>NW_009943408.1:51175-81189 GCF_000696875.1 Nestor notabilis
TAAATCAATTGTTACAAGTTGTATTGAACAGGTACTGTCTTCTGTTTCATTTCTGTCCAGTGACTGTCACAACAGGGCTTCCATGAGCTCAGTAACTCTGTAAACTACAATTTTACAAAAATAAACAAGGAAAAGAAAAAAAATCCACTTAAACTTTTTAACAGGTATGCTCAACCCTTATTTCTTCAATGCTCTCTCAGAAAACAGTATTCAATTACCTACTGCAAAATCATAGATGATAGTATCGAATACCAAGAAACACTTAAGCCATACTCCTTCTAAATTAAATTGGTTTTCTTCAGGCACTTACCAAGAAACATGAACCTGGCTTTAAATATTTTGAACACACTTTAGCTGCATTAAAGCAGTGGCAATACACTAGGAAGATCAGGGAAAAAAATACTTTTACAAGTGGGTGACCTCTGGATAAACAGCTACAGCACTTCGTTTTATTTGGAAGCTTAAATCAATACACACGTACCTGGTTAGAGACTTATACCTCTTGAAAAAAGAATCCTACAAGTGAGTAGTAAAGGGGAAGAAGACGACTGTATCGGCAGTAGACATGTTGACAGTGTTATTCAAACTTCTCAATATGCTCCTGCATGTATAAATTTGACTCTTGTTTATAAATACCATCCAGTTATAATTCACAACTCCTGTTAACTTAACCTGTTGATTGTAAAAGCTGTCCAAAAACATCAGAGAACAATTTGATCTGCCATAAATACTTCTCAATACCAAACACAGCCATGGAATTTACATCTGTATTTGAAAATCTATATTTATTTTGTTACGTGGTGGTAAGAAAGACAAAGACAGAAACAGAATAAGCTTGAACCATTTCCAATCACAATTGTCATTCACTGATAAAAGAAGAAAACTCCCTCAAAATCAGTACAGCTATTGGCCGATGCTCCTCCCTGCTTTTGTTATCCATCAGAATGCAATCAATTTTTAGGTCAGGGTAGGCTGATGAAAAATGTTCAGGGAAAAAACCATCAAAAATTCCTTTTTAACTTTATCATAGCTCAGTTGTATACCATCCTGAGAACAAGAACTTTTCATACTTGTTTCAAAATCAGTACATTTAGGTCTCAGTCTATCTTTTATACAGCTGACGTGTGTATATTATTTTGCAGCAAGGAAACCTGTCAGCTGTATTGGACTGTTTATTACTTTGACAACTTGATTTTGACTTTTTCTGCATGATTTGCCAAGATTAGGTTTTATTTACAGGGTTTTATGTTCTAAGATGAGGTGAAAGTAAGAACAGCAAATACATCTTCTTCTCTGACATCTCCAATAATTTTACCTGGTCAAATGTTTGGATACATAGAGCTGCAGTAAAATGCATGATTAGTACACTCCCCTGTGGATTACGAAAGGAAAGCATGTGTTGGGCTTACACACAGCCTGTGATTTACTCACAGTCACATATAAAGGTATTTGCTCTCTCTCCAGTGTCTTTAGTGCCCTTTTCTTACTAAAGAAGACAGATACCAACAGATAATGAAACAAGACTGTTCTGCAAAATACAAATTTGGATTTTGAAATAAACATGCTAACGACAGTACTAGAACACAACTTTTAAAAATGTTCTTGAAAGAGGAAAATATGCTGTTTATCTGTGACAGTTGCTCACAGTGATGGATTTTGTAGTATCAGAAATAGTTTTGTGATCTGCTTTCAGGATAATGGGTTTGACGTTTCATGCATGGCATAAAATGATAATTCACTGTATAACCATCAGCATGAGGTGGATTTTAACAAAGGCTTAATAGAAACTCCAGATTCCATAAAAATACACAGAGTAAATTCAGGATTAACAACTGAAATGATGACATGATAACTATTCTATTCATCCTATCCTATAACAGTGTAAATGGCAGAGTTTTATAATGAATTTTGTTATTTTCAAACATGTGCACCAAAATGATCTCTTACATCAGATCCATGTTCATCATAAAGATGCTCACTCTTAGCACACCGCAAAAGGAATAATATAATAATTTAAACATATGCAGATCTTTCCTAAATGCTCCTTTTAATGAGTGTCATCAAATCTGTGGATTTACATTGGTCTTAGGAGCTTTCCAGCTTGTCACACAGCTGAGAAAAGCCTTCTTGTTGCAGGCGGGGGTGTGAGTGCCTCAGTAGATGGCACCCTTCTCTGACTCAGAGAGGAACCAGCACACAGTCCGGCTGCTGGAGTTGCCCGGTAGCTGCAGGCATGAAAAAATAACTGGCAAATCACCTAAGCAAGGCTATTGTGACTTTTCAGCAAAGGAGTTGTTCCTGTGGCTGGTGCCAAAGCCTGTTCCACACGTGATGTGCAAGAGCTGTGAGAAATCCCAACAAAGTCCAGGAAGAGTCAATGGAGATCAGCGAGACTACTCACAGCTCAGGAAGTTAATCACAAGGATAAGCCCTTGTTATAGGCCCCTTTGGGGCAAAAAGTTATCTACTGATGGCTATAAAGCATGCAGCATGTAACTTAGTACAACATATATACTGAGACCAGGATTTAGGCCTTATTCAGTTATAATGCTTTACTCTTTAAAGACTGCAGATTGAAGAAAATGGTAATACATCAGCTTGTTTTCTGTCTCCGACTGAATTATTAAGAATTAGGGTTTATTAATATTCGAAGGAAGTCTCCTACTTGTCACTGGGTTACTGTAGATTTGAAATTAGAATCTCTTTAAGTGAAGATATTTTTAGAAATAAAATAGATGTTCAATTTGCTATCATTTGTTTCTCATGGTTTTATTGAGCTCTACATTTACCAGTCACAGTTTTTTTTATCTGAGACACTACATAGTTAATGCCTTCCTGATGGAGGTATATAAAATAATCAATAGCTTGTGATCATCTGGTTTTAGTAATAAGTGCCATGACAGGTTATATGTAAGGTAAGCACGTTTTCAAAATAAAAAAGGGGCACTTTTGTGGCAGTATTTTCTACAGTCATGAAATACTCAAGTGCTCTGTATTCCGGCTTCTTTCTTTGATCTGCTCTGCCTGGGTCAGAAAAGCTTCACCTGGAGCAGATCAAAGAAAGCCTAAGCAATGCCTCTTCCTCCCGAACCTCTCTCTCCTTCACTTCCCTTTGCTCTATGGTGCTGAAAATCACAAAAGGAAGGGGAACTAGAGGATCCCTCCCCCACAGGCCACATCTCCTCCAATCTCAAACACAGAATGTTATGTCTTCATCAGACCAGACCATCAAGCCTCCAGGCTCACTTATGTTGCAGGGCTGTCACTCAACAGGTTGTGGTGGACTTTGGACAGTGAGTGTCAAGGAACACGTGCACTCCCTGTGTTCATGGTCCTGCATCATTAACAACACCGTGATGAACTTCCACAGAGCAACTCAGTTAGGTGGAACCACTCAGACACATGAAATTAACCACATAACATGTTCAGTGTGAAACAGGCATATAGCAAATGTGCAACGTCTGTGCAAAGGTATGGCTAATAGGAACACAGGGCAAGAAGAAGCTATAGAGACAGGGGGTTTCCATCATTAAAAAAAAAATCAAAAAAAAAAACCCTTTAACAAAAAATGATGTGAATGAAAATGTGATACTTTAAATTTTAAGAAGTTTGAAAGAGCTCAGAGTATCTTAAAAACCCCAGAACTATATCTATGAAATAGACCATGAAATCTGGTTATTTTAGGAAAAAAGAAAAGGAGAAAAAAAAAAAAGGAAGAAAAATGTCATGACTAGAATACCATGAATTTTCCCAATGAAATTATGAAACATCCTAAGTAAAGATTTTCTAGGAGAAACACTCCAGCAGACGTCAAATTAAGATTAAATTTATTTTGGAAAAGAGTTGGGAATAAAAAAAAATCTTCAAGCAAAAGAAGTTGTATTTTAATGATTACCACAAGTAAAATGGCTAGAAGACAATAGATTTGCTAAAAAATGTAATTTCTAGAAAATATGTTAAATTATATGTTAAAATATGGCAAAACCAACTATGCTGATATATTTCTATATGCCAAAAAAAATAGAAGTTTATTCAAGTTAAAAAGAAGTTAGTATTATCAGGGTGCTTCTGATCTATGAAAGCCATACTAAATATTGTAATATTACTTTAAAATGGCTTTGCTTCAATGAGTTATCTGATACCTTGACTGCTGGTGATAGATACCAGGTATGTCTAGCTGACTTTTCCCTGGCTTCAAGGGAGCATCTGTGTGGTATGGCAGCACAGGGCAGATCTGACTGCTGGGCCAGCAGAGAAGCAGTTAACTGCAAGAGAAGTGAATTGTCTGCAGGAATGGGAACTGTCAAAAGGTTTGCCACAACTTTAGAGAGTGCAAAGAAATGGACCTTGCTTTGGCTCAGCTAATGGCAAAGGCAGGCTTTCTTTGTATTGGCAGTTGGTTGCATTTCTGGGAATCATTTGCAAAGCATCCTCCAACAGCAATGTTAAAAGAATTTATAAACAATACTTCATACATATAATTCATATAAAACACTTATTTAAAGTTACTTTTGTCTTTCTTGTACCTTAAATTTCAAACTTCAGCATACATATACATTTTAGGAATCCTTCCAGTTTTATGCATTGAAATCACTGGACCAAACTTTGCTCCTGTTTGTACTGGTGCAAACACTGGGAAGCTCTATTGTAGCCAAAACCACAATTTGGTACATCCCACCTCAGGAGGCATTTGATCTAAAAGAATATTATGAGATTAAGCCTCATTAAGCTTGTAGCTTTGAAATGGCTGTCAGGAATACACGAATTGCAAGTATAGGAGTGAAATTACATGCTCCATAGTGATATCAAACCCATTCCCAGATGTTTCCTTTTTAAAAATTACATGGGCATCTCTGGCCTGGGAGTCTTAGACTCATTTAGAAGTCAGCAGACCATGGAGGTGGTACTTGGGCTGTTCTTGTTAAGTTTTGCAAAGCTCAGCCTCCCTTTTCTGGAGCAGCTTTATTCTGGTTCCAACTTGCTTTTGTCTGCAAGGGTTGAAGGAGGTAGAGCTGTGTCCGCGCCTGATCTGAAATATGTTCAGAAGCTATCTCTGCACTGAAGTCTGTGTAAAAATGAGGTAGGTGAAATACTTGAAAACACTGGGAATTGTATTTACATGAGGGAACTCAGGCTCATTTATACTGTAGAAATCCCTAGGATTCACTAGTTCAATAACTTTCTTCTCTAAGCCAAGAGTTGTTCCTTTCCTCCAGGAATCATTTCGAAGTACATAAACTGCAATATTTCTCAGAATAAATTTAATAAACAACATTGTGACATCTATGGAAAATGTACCACTGACATGAAATTTCATTTCCATGTAAGAAATAATATTTATACCAAGATATGAATGGATTATTTTGACTTTGAGTAAAAAAGACTTTATGTAGAAAAACAGAGACAGAGAGAGAAAGGATGTTCTATAACGATCACTCTATAGATCTCTTTTTCACTTATTTCCTATCCTGAAATGCAAAGTTTACTGCTCCACTTGCTTCTTACAGTTAAAGAATGATTTCAGCTGTTCTAATAATACCATCTGAAAGCCCCAGGAAGATCTGGCTTACTACCAGTATTAATATCCTTTACCTAAGTATGATAGAGGGATAGCAGATGTCTGAACATTCATAAATTGGAATGCAAACATAATAGTAGGGAATATTCCTTACCTATATACTCAGTTCAAATTTATATACATACAATTGGAAACTGGGAGAAAAATTCATTATTTTGTTGTTATCTTGGGACTGTAAATCTCCACAAATTTCTGTTGCAGAAACACAGTGTGCCAAGCAGCCAGCACATAAAATACTTGAGCATTACGGAAAATAGGGATGCAATCCAGAACACTCCCTGCCAGGGAAGACTGTTTCATCCTGGTCCATAGTTATGCTCCTTCTTGTTCTGTTTGATTTCATCATCAGGTTTGCAATTCTAGGTCTCTGGTGTCCCAGCCTCACCTGGAAGTTACCAGGCTGCTCTCCAGGCAAAGGAGAGATGGGGGCTTGAACCTTCTCAGTTTTGGGATGAATAGCAATCCCGCTCTGCCTCTTAGCAAGTGCTCTAACCACTCAGCTGAAGCTAATAAAAGGATTTGGGTACCTTCTTTGACCCTTGCTTAAGGTGGTTCAATTTTCTAAACTTAAATGATTGACAAGACATAAAATAACTTATTCCAGAAGCTGAAATGTAAGCCACTCCTTGGGCATTTCCCATTGTCTGGTTCCAGCAATGATTTAGCTGCACATTCTGAACAGATATGCCATATAGAAACCCTTTCCTGAATCTGGAATAAGGAACCTACTTTTCACACCTGTCGAGCAGCTCACAAATTTTACACAGCACAGCTACACTGCTCACTCAGAAGTGTAATTGTGAGTCTTTATACATAAGCTAAAGCTTCAGGGGACATTTCTGCCACTTTAAGGACTTGTGGGGACCTGAGGACATGTTCATGAAGTCTATATTTGTTTTCTGAAAAGAAAATCTCAAAGATTATTTCTGCAGTTCCTCTTGGGTCGTGATCGACATGTCACCAGCCAAGTAAAGTCTTGCTGTGTTATTTTCACATGTTAAAGTAATCGGTAGAGTTCTGTGTATTGGTATAGTACTGCAACAATTCAGACACTTAGATACCAGAAGTCAGAGTCAGAGAAGCCTTAGCTTGTATTGTTTCACTTTGGACTTCAAGTTTTGTCTGCTGACTGGTGGAAAGAGTCAATCAGGGACTCACATCATTTCCAGTCGTAACTACTCATGAGTGCAGAGACTACCTTTGATTCCTGATGTGGGTCTATTGCTGCCATTGTGTATTATACAATAAACTGTTTACATAGCAGCCTTTTGTTACAGGTTTTAAATCTTCTCAGGCTGCCAGTGGAAGGCAGAGGCTGCCAGCTGGCAGACAGAGAGGTGCTTGTGCTCCAGCTGTTGGAGGTAATTAACAGCCTGAATTGTCAGAAGGTGACAGCCGGCAGAAAGTTCCTGCCCTGGGGTCACAGCTGGATTCCGGCAACTTGCTCCTTGATTTACCAGTAAAACTAATATCGTGAGCAATATCGGTATTAAATTATCAAACAAGGGGGACTGAGCCCAAGTTATATTTTCTATCCCCAAAGTAACTGGCAAAGAAAATTAGCATTAATATTTTGAAGCAAGTAAGAAAGATTTACTCACTTAAGGGGTAAAAAGTCCCCCAAAACAAGTATGCTAAAAATTTGGGGAACATAAATATTAGGAAGGTTGCAGACCATAATACTGTTGGGTTGACACTTTCCTGAAATTGTAGAAAATCGAACTAATTTCTAGCATTAGTAATGTGGGCAATGATTATCAGCCACAAACTTTTAATTTAAGCGCTATACTCAAAATGTCACATTGGATTTACATTTACTGCAAATAACTGGCTATGAATAGAACTGTAGAAACTATTAATGTTGCTGAAATAATTACTTATTTATTTTTAAAAATATTACTAGTTCATCAGAGCATTGAAGCATGTGTTTAGTTTCAACTTTAACTGAGAGCATAAATACAGTGAATTTAGCAAGTCAAAAGTGCTTCTTTTTTTACTTGGAAGCCAAAATATTAATTCCTGGCACTTTTAGTCCATGGCAGTAAAAACTACATATTTGGCCAGCTGTATATTAGAACACAAATGACATTAGTGTTTGTGGATCTGTGTGCTTTGAAATTATAGTATCTGATGAAGACACTCCCAATGCAGTTAATGTTGCTTATGATTTGAGATGTTCTCTCCACTTGATTTTCTTTTCATAATGTTGTAATGTTCGTAATGTTTGTAACGCTCATAATGTTTGTAACTTTGAGGTTCTTTGGGACTGACTGAAGAACTTCCTATTTGGGTTGGATGCAAAAATCCACAGATCTGCTGTTCACTCCAAGCTCCTTCTCTGTTCCCTGGTGCTCTGCTCTATGAGTGTCTGTACAAGAAATCCTAACTCTGTCAGACCCACAGCAGTCTTATGCAGAAGCAAGTAGAGACGTTTACAGTTTTTGCTCTACATAACCTCTGATACTTTTTGAAAAGTGACAAATGTTATAGAAACATCTCATCGAAGTTATAATTTGACAATATGCATTCCTAAATTCCTCTGTTTAATGAGCTCTTACCCAATGTGCCAGGCTTTTCAGTTTTGGGGAACAAAGACAGTCGAACACAAGAACCCCAATGCCACAGACCATGGTGAATACACCAAAGAAAAGTTGTTAAAAATCACTAAAGAACTACTTAAAATTCAGAAAGAAGGGGTTTGGTGATGATTTTCTTGACAACAATGTTAATTGGCCAGGAAGCTATTTTTTCTGGAGAAAACAATTCCTTACATTTTGACCAGCCTGATATGGTAAAAAGATTTTTTATATCAGTGTGTCTTTCATCTTTATGATATCCTACAGCTATCTTCTTCTACTGTAAGGTGGTGTGAATTGGCTTCTGGGAAGATATGATGATTGATGTTAGCTGAACATTTGGCTAAGATGTTAATTTGTAAAGAACTGTCAGTCACAGGAAATAAAATTCTCCAGCTGTATATCAGCTCTTACGGTGGTTTATTCTGTGATCCCAGGAAACTTTAAGATATTTTTCTACATCCTTGAAAGATAACCAGCAAAGCAGCACAGTGATATTTTCCTACAGCAACTTCACACGCACACATTTGACAGCTAAGTTCTAGCTGTGCTGTCTCTTTTTACCTAAACTTTGATCTGCGAGTAACAATGAATTAGGCTCTTCCTGTCTATGAAGTGTTTTGATATGCAAGAGAAATAAGTAATGCTAATAAGTAAAGTTTTCAAAATCATAAGCTTTCTAAGCAGTAAGAGTAAACCAGAAGCAAGTAGAAACTTCAGAAGTGACCAGCAACGCTAGCAGACAAAACATTTGAATAGATAAAAAGAGAAACTAAAGCACTGTTCTAGCTTGCTGTTGTTATATGTCTGTGTCTAAACTGAGTCTGTTACAATCTAGAGTCCTGCCTTCTTTACCGTACAGACTGGAAGGTGTGATAGCTTCCCTCTTCATGGGTTTCCTGGTGCACACTGAGGTTGTGTTCCAGTCTGACGTCAGGCCATTGCTTATGCCCTCATCTCAGTTCAGGGGCGGGGATGGGCACACAGACCCCAGCATCCAAGGTATCTGTGGAAAGCTCCTGGACAGGTACTGAAATCCAATCAAACACATACTTTCCATGGGTGGCTATCCATCCTAAGTGCACAAGTTTCCTGGGGACCACTCCACACTTCTCTTAACAGTCAGCAAGGTGGGGAACAAGGAAGGATTTTGCAGCATTTCACTGCATTGCCCTTTTTAAAAACACACAAGTTGGTGTGGATCAGCCCTGAATTCTTAGGGCCACTGAAATATCACTCTTACAAGTTTTACTAGCATTTGTAACCATGTCATGTTTCAGTACAACTTTTTAAACACCTGATTCCACACCCTTTTAACTTAATGACAGATTTCCCTTTGATAGGAACAAGACCAAAGCCTAAGGGAATATTAACCAGCCAAAATACAAATTCAATCTGGATAATGTTACTTTATTTATAAGTTCTCAGCCCACATGTTCATCCATTTTACAAAACTTTGAGAAAACTGTTGGCCAACTTTAATTCTTTAATTTCCAACTTTGTAACCCAGTCTTCTCTTCAAGGACAGTATTGAGGAGGAAAAAAAAGGAAGAAAAGCAAGGATAGGAAAATTAAATTAAAAAATAGATGCAGACAACAATACTTAGAAAGTCTGAATTGACAGTAAGTTCCTTCCACCTGGAGAAAAAAACCTCACCCTGTGAGTGCAGCTTTCAGACCACACAGGAGCCTTTACAGAGAAACACTGAGTAACCTACTAATGTTAATAGGAGAGATGCTTACAGACCAAGAAACCAATAAATACACATAGGAAGCCCTTTTTAATTAATTCAAACTAAAAAAGCCTAAAAAGCTGAAAACCGAAAATAGTTAGTTTAGAAAAACTACTTCAAATATATCAGTAATATCTCATCTCTGGTTTTCAACCATTTTGCCTCCATCCACAGTTCTCCTCATTTAAGTTCAAAATACACATTCTAATTTGTCCTAGTCCAAATATTTATTCAAAAAAATATTCTGTGTAACATATTCTTTAGCTGAAGTATTTGTCCTTTCCTATTTCCTGAAAATAATTTCTTGACAATAATTCATTGTCAATAATTCATTGACAATTTTCACATTTATATTCTTCCCCTTCCATCACTCCATTCTGGTTTACATAACTGACAGACAGTAGATGTCACATAATATAAATACTAGCTCCTTGATATTACCTCCATCCTAAATCTGCTACTATTATATGCTGCAGTCATGACTCCTCTTTTCCAGCACTGCCCTGGGGCTTGGACAGCTGACTCCAGAATTTGCCCTGACAAATGAGTGTTGCCCAGTGTTCTGAGCAGGTGGCTCTTCTCTGAGCAGCTGAATTTTATAAACAATAAATTAGACTCATAGTCAACAGGAATAAAGAGCCAACAGTACTGTTAGCAGTGCTAGATAATGCCAAGATTGGTAGAATGTTTAATACTCTCTTGATTCATGGTTCACGAAAAGTAGTTATCTGAGATTACATGAGTTCCATGATTAGCATTGACAACAACAGGGTAAAACATCAGGCTACAGTGAGTTGTATAGGACTTCACATAGATATTTAAGTGGTGAAGTAATCCTAGAATCATTAGGAATTAGAGAAGCTGCAGAGGTCAAGGTTCTGGAGCACCAGAGAAGGACAAACATGGTTCTTATTCCCAGAAGCGGGGAAAGGGAAACCAAAGAATCATGGAACAGCTAGCCCGACTTCAGACTATTGAAAAATAAACAAAGCATCTATTCCTAAGCACTTAAAAGATTAATTAGTGGTAAGTAACAGCTAAAAATTATGTCTTCACTTCTTTATATCTTCACTTCATTATAGCACTCAATACTCTTTTGCATAACCTAATTGGGAAGAAAAAAAATAAAACAACAACAAAACAAGCAAACAAACAAGCAAAACCTAAACCCCACAACAAACAGGAAAGTAACTTTTCTACCTGACACTACTGTAATGAGGGTGCTGAAGATACTGGAAAACTGTGATGAAAGGCTATATCAGCTACAGTTCTACTGAAATCTGTCTTGAGCTTGGTACTGTGCAGTCATTTCATTAATGCCTTGGGTGGTACAACATGCAGTAAGTTTATTAAATTCTTATATGATACCAAGCTGAGAGGAGTACAAGCATTTTGGTGGATAAGGTTAGAATTCAAAATAATCAAGACAAATGGGAGAAAGAAGCTATAATTAATAGAAAGCAATTCAATCAAGACATATCAAACATTTGAGTAGGAACAATCAGCTTCACAAATATTGTATGAGAAATTACTTGCTTAGATAGCAGTCCTACAGAAAAAGATCTGGGTATTACAGAGTATCACACGAGTCAAAAGTGTCCTAACATTTCAATAAAACACATATCAGAATGGGAAGTATATAGACAAGAGCTGTATGTACAACACACAGTTTTGTAATTGCTCTATCAAGATTAGACAAGCTTCTACATAAAACAAAAATAAAAAAAGATCAGAGGTCAAGAAAATGTGGATTTCAAGGAACAACAACTACAATGGATTATTTTAGAGAAGGAAAGACTAAGAAGAGATGTGACATACCTATGTAAAAGATTACTGCAAAGAAAATTATATTAAATTACTCTTCACGTCTACTATAGGAAGGAAAATAAGTAATGGAGTTAATTTGTAGCAAGGGTATTTAGATTAGAATTTTCCCCCTCTTATGTCTCCACAAGGGTACTGGAGTAGACAGTGAAATAGATTGCATGAGGAGGTTGTGGGATCTCCATTTCTGGAGTTTTAAAAGAACAGACTAGATCAGTTTCTGTCAGGAATGTTTTAGTTCTAGTTTACATTTAGGAATAGTTTGGAGAGCAGACTAGATGACCTCTGATGGTCCCTCCTAGCTTCACTTTTTATGCAAGCGTGTCTGTTACTTGAAGAGTTGAACATGTGTAGTAAATATATTTCTTGTGAGATGCACAATTTACTGTGTAGATTTCAAACCAAAACCAGCAGTCAAATGAATTCCTACTGGAATTGCAAGAACTGTGTAAATTATGTACAGTCCTGGATTACTAAAAGGAATTGCTCATCCAAAGACCTTGAACTTTGTACAATGTGAAAAAGGCAGCTAGAACAATTTTATGAGACTAAGATGTAATCCCATCAGTCAGACACAAAACTTTCCTTGATTTCAGAGGGACCTAGACTTAGATAGTCTTGTTTTAAAGTCTGGCATTACATAATTCAAAATATGCCATGTCCATTGTTATTAAACTGATATACGTAAATGTAAATATTTCACATTAATATCTTGTCAGATTGTCATTTAGTGTAATTTCAATGTGGCTAGCTTAAGAAAACAAAATGCTACTAGTCGAGTAAATCTATCTGCAAGAAATATTCAGGAAGAAGTCTGAAATCCGAATTCCCTATTGCCTTTATTTCTTATAGAAAGTTGTATAGATGAGGAAATAGCACCAAAGACCTATTAGTAATAGTTATTTCCTAATTGCAGTGGGAAGCATCCTGCATGTTTAAATAAATATTGTTAACTCTGACCTCTTGGTTTGCCAGGACTGATAAGGCAATTGTTTGACCTATATGAAGCACATACAGTATGCATGGACTGAAAGCAGCAGGAAAACAGGAAATAATAAATCAGAAATTAGGGCACTGATTGTTGTAGCTAATTACATCAGACTTCTGCTTAATTTCTCACTCTGTCATTCTAACCTGATTTTCTTGCCAACAGACTTTGCAAATTGCTGGTGTCACGTACGTACAGCAAATAATAATCTTTAGTTACTATGATTGACAAATGAATGAGATGGAGAACATAGTTTATTATGGAAGAATGAACTGTGACACACACCAGATACCTGCTCAGATGCTTTTTTAATTCACTTACCTAGATATGCTGCATGATACATTTTGCCAGGACCACAGGTTTTGGCATCACAACAGCATAATTGAATTTGTGTCATGGTTTGATAATGCTGGACAAAGAAGAAAAAATGAGGCTATAAAAGGAGAAAAATGGCAGAGATTGATTTCCACAGCAAGAAAGATAAAGTGGTAACTGGAAAAATTAATGCAATTCTGAAAATAATATTCTTAGAATTAGGAATATTAAACAGCATGTTGTTTAATCTTGATGTTATTCTCCTTATACCACACATCAGATAACTTGGTGTCATTATTATTGTCTCTTTTTGCAATACTCCAGTTTTAAACTACAGTATCTTTCTTTGTCCTGTTTCATCACTGCCATCAGCATCTTCAGCTGGCAGAAATTAGTACAACTTCCTTCAGATCATTGGAGCTGTATCAGACATTTTCCCATATCTGGGAATATTTGGTAGAGTATAAACTATTGATTTTTAAATGTCAAAATGACAATTTGACCCTTTTGACCCAAGTAAAAGCCATTAGCACTCTCATTTATACACTGTCTTTAAGGTGTATGTTTTTCTTTAGACCAGCAGGTTTCTGACATTGTTTTGAGAGGGCAGGCCACACTGTGACGCTTACATGTAGTTGACAATGGAGAGAGATGCAATTTTCAGTTTCCTTGATGTCTCTTAGGCTCCCATCAGCATGAAGTCAAGGCAAGTAGATCCAACCGTACACACTGGAGAGGTGCCAGAAGCATAAATATTGTATCATCATTGTGTTTAACAGGCTGTGCTTTGTGTATTGTGTATTCTGAAACTGCCCTTATGATTTAGCAAAGGAACATCTAGGAAAAAACCAAAGAACTCCAGCCCAATATAATGCTTTATTCATGTGGTATACCCATATATACCCTCTAATGTTATTTCAAGTATTAAAAATTATTTTCTCCACAACTATTTTCATGTCTGCTTCATCCTTTTTCTTTGGCATTTTTACTTGTAACTTTGTAAAAGCCAAGCCCTAGAAATTAACCAAAAGACCAACATGCTGATGTTTTTAGCTATGCATTTCCAGAGGTCTTCCATTCTCTTCCCTGAGGGTTACCACGTTACCTCAGCTGACTGACATGGTACAAACAGTTCATACTGGTCTGCAGTGCTTGTCAGGTTGTGGGACTTTCTGAGAGTTGTCTTCTTCCTTGCCTGAGAATCACGTAATTCTCCTTCCTCCCAAATTTCCTATACTACAGCAATAGTGGCAGGGTCCTGTAGTGCTACCTTAGGGGTCAATTTCTGGACAATTGTCCATTGTCAATTTCTGCACAATTATGCATTCATTAACCATTATGTAGCACATTATGTGTTTCCATATGCAATTAAAGATTAAAATATTCAAGTTGGGGTTTAAGTTATATTAAATTGTAGTAATTTGCAATCCTCAAATCTTTATTTTTCTAAAGCATAACATATTTGTTTAGCCTTTTCTGCCTAACCTCCAACTTAACACTTTTGCTTCATTTTCTCTGTCCTCTACCTTATTTCTACTTTTTGTATTGATAGATTGATGATCAGCTCATTTAAAACTGAAAAAAAACCCCAAATCTTATGTCTGATATGCTGATAGACAAATACGTATGCAGATTAAGAATAATATTTAATAGCCATTAAACCTTACCGGCAAGACTTTTGTTTTACCTGTAACAAGGCAACAGTCTTGTTGCTGTAGGAAGACTGTTGCCTTATCGTTGCAGATAAAGCAGTAACACTACATGACAGCACAGCTTGCTGTTGGCTGTGGTGGGCCACATCAAAATACTTCATGTTGTTGGGGGAGCCAGCTGAAAACACTGAGGTACCCACTGGTCTTTCCGCAATGAAAGCAAAAAGCCAGCGACTTGCTCTAGCTAGCAATACAATAACCTTAGGAGACGCTAAGAGTGTAGAAGTCCTGTAAAAATTCCAGTTACTTTCTGATTTCCCTCGTGTTATCTTGTCAGATTCCTGGCCTTGTTTTGAAGGCAGCCAGTTCATCCATCTCCATATAGAAGACAAGCACAGCCTTGTTTGTAGCATTGTTATCAAAGGCTAGTCCATGGATAAAGCAAACAAACAAACCCTAATCCAAAGCTATTTTAACTGCAGCATTAGAACTAGGAAACCTGCTCAATACCTCTCTTTATACATGACAGCTAATGGGACTGCTGATATATTCAAAACATATTCTTAAAACTATGTGATGCAGCCAAGCTTTTATTTTTAAATGAGTGGCTCCATATCACCTATTGGTTCTGCTGTGCCCTCACTGAAGAAGTTTTAAGAATATCACAATACTGTTAAATATTTTAACATCAAAGGAAGATACAGACTAAGCAAACTGAGAAAATAGAGAACCTTCTTCTAACAAAGTGTCTTTGCATAAGTCTAAGGTTTAAATAGCGGAAAAGTTTTAAACTAACTACACAGAAGTACAGACACCACACATGCATCATTATCTTCTGTTAGAATAAAATAATTCTGCAGAAAACTTAATTATTTTTCCTCATAGCCATAAGAATAGTTTTGTTTTAAAAACTGATTCAGCAGCATGTGAGTCATTTTTCAAAACTCAAAAATGAATGAAAACTGAGGAATTCATACCTCTGCTAAATTTTTCTGTTTGCTGTTTAACTCCCACCTGTTTGTCTCTTACTATAGATTTTTGACCTTTAACATTACCACACAAAAATCTGGAATCTGCCTCTCTACCTCAGACTCTGTACAGAAGTCCTAAAACTAGACCACCCCTTCACAGGTACGAAAAGCCATTAAACCCTGTGAATTTTCACAGTGGATAAGCCTACATTAATTTGACCCAGGTGTTTGTCTAATACTGTGCATGGGAACATTCGCAGTGTCCCCTAGCAGTTTCTCCTGTGGTGGTCCAGCCTTAGTACACTCTGGACTCTAATCTAAAACATGTAAGAGTACCAGCTGGTGCAGGACTTTGTAGATAGATTTTTGTTATGCTGTTTGTGACACTTTGATGTATTCCTTTGCTTTGCATATGAATACATGTAGAAGTAGGAGGAAAAACTGAAGAATCATGTGCTGGAATTAAGTTACAAATGTCAGCCTCTTATTCACTTTTACAGAAACAAGTCCCTGATTTTATATTACACAAGCAAAGGGAAGTGTCTTATAAGCACTGCAAAAATTTAGAGGCAAATCTGCCCTCATATGCACCTATGCAACCCTTGCTGAAGCCAGTCATTTTGAGCAGATGTAAGAGAGGTCTGAATCTGTCCCATTAGTCTTTATTTGCATGTTACACATTTAGGTTAGTTTATACCTTATTTTAAAGGCAAACAAGTAGATGAGCATCAACTGCTAAGTAATCAGATGTTAAGTCAATATGTGCATGGATGTGAGAAACACGAGTTATTGTACCAAAACTGCCCATAATATAAGACAAGGTATTTTATAAAAAAAAATAAAACCGACTCATTATTTCAGCACATTTTACTAGACTGAAATACTGAGAAGCAATCCTTGCAGTTAATCAATGGGTCAAAGCGTGAGTTATCCACATACCCCAAACCTGTGCAGCTGAAGAACATATCTGAAATTAATCATGGCTAAAATACAGTACATGACTAAAAGGTGCTCTCACAGGCCTAGCCCATTGGAGATACAATAATATATTGGCAAGATCAAGAGATGTAACAGTGTGGGTAGATAAATTTTTCAAAAGAGCAAGATGAATTTTCAAGGTCTCATTATCCTCTAGCAGCACTACAGATTGGCAGCTAATAGCGTTAGGCTGGTTTTAAACATCTATAACTGAATTGGGCCCTGTATAATCGGAAAGCTGGCATATCACAGACTGATTTTGTTCGTATGAATAATGCGGTGGAAATCCAGGGATACATCTGGAAACTCACATTGTAAGTAAGATGAGAATCAGGCCATGCCTGAAAATTGTAATTAGACATAATTTGAAAGAAAAAACAATATTTTGAAGTGTCTAAAGCTGAGCTTACTACATCTGTCAGATGCGTAGCTAGAAGACTGCTTATATCCACTAACAAAGTAATGTATAATTCCATAGTCACACCTGTCTTAGGACTGTTTGTGAAGATGTAATACATACCATCAAGACTCACATTTTGAGCTAAGTTTGACACTGTATTAGCATGAATGTAAATGGGATAGATCAGAATTACTCAAAACCGTGAACAGAACTATCTCACTTATCACAAACTCAAGCTGAGGCTGTCAGAATGGTAAAACTTAATTTTAAAGACAAAGCTAGTAATCAACCACTGGGTAACATTTAACTTAGACCAATTAGTTGCATCTAGACTATTACATCTTTATTCATCAAATTCAAATGTATAAAACTATTCACAAACAAGGAAAGAGACAAGCCATCCAAATGGATTTCAGGTACTTCACAGATCAGCCTCTGACCTCACAGATTTGTTTAGTCCTATCTTCACCAGCTCTAAGGAGCCATTTTTTTCAGGAAATATTTCAGGATATTAATGGGTTTATTTACATATTCTTGAGTTTCTTATAATTCAACTATTTTGAAGGAAAAAGCAATCTTTTCTACCTGGTCTGAAATGCTAGTTCCTGGAAAGATTTGTATTCTGAATTTATACCAACCCTTAAGTGAGATGCCTCATCCTGCCTTCAAGATAAGATTCCAGGCATTGCTTAGATACTTGGGTATAATTTATTGTAGCCACACAAAAGTCAGATCTAAATCCTTTTGGACCATGATGCCACAAACTCACAGTTCAAAGTTCAAAGAAAGAGGCCGACAGATGCGATTAAGTTATCACTGTTGGAATAACTGTAACCCTTGCTGTGCTTTTAGCACTTCTGGGATCCTGAAGACTGTGAAATGTTAAAAAAAAAAAGAAAAAATAGCATTCTCCTCAACACTACTTATATTTTCATTGCATAAATCACAACAGTTGGAGTAAAATACATCCAGTGAATGATTTCCTGCCACTAGGGAAAAAATCCAAAATCTTGTTTCCTGATGACTACGAACTTCTCTTGACAAACCTCCAGTGCCAAATGTGGTTTCCATTTACTGTTTTGGGATTTATTTGTCTATGCCAAAGTTCAGGTGTGCCAGCTCTTTGTAATAAGCCATTTGGATGAAAGCTTGGCTAGCTCAAAGGATTCTGATGTATTTTATTGCTGCCTTTTAAGATTATTGTTCAGAAATACCAACTCTAATTTTGAAATCAATTAGCCATGCAGTCTGATGAGGTGTTGGCCCAGCTCAGGTTCACACCCGCTGTCCGCAGATTATTGTTAAGTTGAGTCAGGTCCTTAGTGCTGCTCTGCGTTGCAGGCATCTGGTGTACACATGTTTGATGTCCTCGCAAAATGACGCTGATGGCTTAAATGGCAAGGCTCTAATGAAGAAAGCCTAGCAAGTTTGCTGCTGTTTGCCAGCAAAACATGACTTTTACAGGGCTGTGTAAAAGTCTTTTTTCCTCTCGTTTAACTCTTCCATGTCAAAAGAATATAAATCTTCCCTGTGGAGTGGAGATTCAGCAAAGGTGACGAGAGCAGGACCTGAAGGTCCACTATTGGCATACACTAGAAAAATCCCTCTGGCCTTCTGCACCTTCCTGGCACCTGCATGGTCTGTACAGATGTGCTCAAAAGCACTGCCTCCAGAAGGAAGGGCATCTGCCTGCAGCAGCCAATGAGCTCCCCAGAGGACAACAACATGGCAGAGCCAAAAAGAGAGACACCCAAGCTTCTCCAGGGAGAGGTGAGTGAATGAAACCATCCAAAATGGTTTACATTGGTTTTGTCCTTACAAAATGACATGGTAATACAAACAAAAAATGACTGTATAAGGTTATTTTCCATCACATCTTTGCAACCTAGGAATATTTTCTACAAGTTTTCCAGTTTTGTGAACAAGATCTGAAAACACAACCTCAGAGACATAACTAGAAACTAAAAATAACCCAAACAAAGAGAAAAATCCCCCAAACCAACAAAAAACCCCCCTCTGATTTGGTACTTTAGTGTGTGCAAGGGAATTAAGTACTTATTCCCTCAGAGTATGTACTTTTTTTTCTCTTTGAACCAAAAAATATTCCATCAAATTCACCAAGATAAGCAACTGAATATCAGCGATATCAGCCATACCAGGAGGAAGAGTAATAGCAGGGATGTGTGATAAGTTATTTGTACCTATTATCATGCTAGTCTATCTCAAATGATAGATGCTAAACCACCGATCTAATAATCTCAAAAGAATTTACAAGTATTGCATTGTGGTTTCAAAGTTGGAACCATTTATCAAAATCAGCCTTTCATTCCACCCATTGGCAATATTTTGGGGAATGTTAAGTACACGCAGTCTGAATTTGATCCAACTTTTTTTATTTTTTTCCAAAGCCAAAAGCATTTTGTTTCTTTGTTTAAATCAGCTGTCATGGTCATGTGGTCATTTAGAACAATTGTTCTTTATGCTATATAGAAAAAAAATATAAACAACTAATCTTACTCAGAACTCTCAGGTATGAAAATATATCTGCTCAAGATGAATGTAACAGCTGAATTCTCTCTGTATAGAATACATATGTATATAATATATATAACAAAAAGTGTCTGAGGTCTCTGCCCTACTGGTATCATGACCTGGAGATTCAGAATCAACTCTGCCTTTACATTAGAAGTCAGGATCATAATTATAGAGTGGGTATATTTTTCCTCTTCTGAGGTTTTTTTTTTTTTCCTGTTTGGACACACCACTAGCCTCATACAGTTTTGTATTGATGTAACCTGTCTTCAGGATCAAGCCTGAGCCATGCCAATTTACAGCTTCTAAAATCAATCATGTTTCAGTACTGTCCCAGTTGTACTTTCATTGAGTAATCTATTTTATTTACATCAATACCACATATTCATAGCATGGAAGGATATACTATGTGAGGCTATGTATTTTTACATAAATTCTCTGTTAATGTTTCTTTTACTCATATAAATGTGTGAAATATTATGCTGGTGCCTTCAGATAGTACAGTGGTAAATGGCTAAACAGAGCATTAATTGTATTTCCTTCATTTGTTGGTTTTTGATTTGATTGGATACTCCATTCTTATGAAGACTGTGTTCAGAAAAAGGTTTCAGGGTTTGAAGAGTGTAAGTGTCCATCATCTAGTTCAAGCCTGATACTCAACAGTCATGATAAAGGAAAAATTACTGTCTATAGAGCACAGACGTGGTCATACAGAATATCAATATTCAACACACAGGAATTAGGTTCGTTCTTCTACAGTGCCGTCCCAATAAGAATGCTAAAAGGAGTGTATGTGACAAGAAGGGAAAAGAAAGAAAGTCCAGCAGAGTAAGAGGGTGACTTAGTCTGGAGGGCAATTTAGTGAGATGAGGTAAAAATTGGTCATAAATGATCAGAATTTTTCATTTCTTTAAGTCTTTGACAATTAAGAATGTCAAAAGATTCAGAGACCCTGACAATGTAAGAGCCATTCAAAGTCAGCACAAAGGTCTGTATACCCCAGTATCCCGCATCCAACATTGGTCACATAAGGATATAAAAAACAAGCACAGAAAAATCTGACCCAGCCTCTCAACTTCTGGCAGTCACTGAGCAGTTTCCTACATGTTTAAAAGTCACTGATGCATCTATCTTCCAAGAATCAGCTTGGTTCTGTTTGAATCAAAATACTTTTGTATTTTTGCCTTCTGTAGCATTCTGCAGCTTGCACCTCTGTACCATAGTACCCTGTGACACCACGTAGTTCTGTGGGGAGAGAAAAAAGGCCTTATGTTGTCACTGCTTTTGTGGGTTGAGTTTCTGTATGAAGAAAAAGTAAGTAAACAACTTATATTCACTTCTTCCACATGCTTCTTGATTTTGTAATACCTCCTCTACACAGACCATTGTCCTTTTGGTCACTATTTGTACAGTAGTTATTCAATACGTTTAATCATCCCTTATTAGCCTTTATTCTTTTTCTGGTTCTGTTTTATAATTGTGGTGGTGGGATGAATAGCCTCTGTACAACAGATTCTTTTTGTGACATGGATCTCAACATGCTGGAAACCAGAGCCTGCAGATCAAAAGTTTGGGAAATCTTGCCTCCAGACCAACCAGATCTGGCATTGCTCTGTATACTGTAAACAAACAGCTTTTCTTTAGCCTCCTGTAAGGTATGTTAAGGAAAGCCATATTATCTGAAATCCCATAAAAAGATAGGTGACTGAAGGGAAAAATTAAGTTCTGCCAAAATTCCATTTCTTTTAAGTGATTTATAAATTTCATTTTTGTTGGGGCAAAAAAATGTAAGATGTGTAAATTGCAGCAGGTTGGCCGCTTCTCTGTCAACACTGGAATAGTTTAGTCAGTTTAACCCATTTCTGTTATGGCTACAAAATATTAGCCTTTTCAATTAAGTTTATTAAGAGGCTTTGATATTTTATTAGGAGTATATCCTATTCCATAGTGTTTAGTTAGTTTATATTTCATTTAAATCCGTTTACTTTTCTCTTAGCCAGGCATGTGGTTCAGATGATACATAACACCAACATAACTGGCAGACTTATTGATTGTCTTATGACAATATTAATGCCAGTAGTGCAGGCCAAATTGCTCTGGTCAAAGCTGTTTGAAATAACAGATATTATCCAATTACATAAGGTTTGAGGGTAAACTTTGGTGAAATCACAGAAAACCCATTATGATATTTCCTTGGAAGCATTTTTATGCAGTTTGACATCTGAAAAGCATACTTGGTCTCAAACACATATGAGGGAGATCACCACCTGACTACCTCTGTCATGAGGTTGTTGTTTGTATCATTAATATTGAAGCTTGGACTCCATAAGCTTTAAAATACGTCATGCACTCTGCATATAGTGGTCTATAATAATCTTGGGGTTTTTCAGAGCATTTTAGTGCATGTCAGTGGGAAAAAAGTCCTGAAATTCTTGTTATAGGGATGTTCATTTTATTAATGGAAATAATTTCTTTATAGAAAGTGGATAAATTCACTGGCTCCAAATTTCACAACAGGTCATGCCATCAGGAAAGACAGATTCTAGAAGCCTTGCCTATCTGTTAGCTGTTGATATTTGAACAGATATACCGGTGAGATTGGAGCCAGTCTCTCAAATGGTTCATCCCGTGCTTAGTGCTAAATCCAGTTTCTGGATTGCCTGCAAGGTAAACATAATAAAGCAAGTAAGTAAAGTTACTCTTTTTGCCAGACCCCTGTCAATTCTGCTAGTCTGTAAAATAGAGTCTGACGTTTGGGCCAGATCTCAGGGTAATCCTACTTTTGGCTACATAAATCTTGTTGGGTTTTTTTTTCCCCTAAGAGTTCTGCTTCAGTCGGCTTTTGATTCCTTATTTCTGCCTGGTTTTTTTGGTCTCCATTCTTATTAATTCCTTACTGTAATCTGGAATGTCTTAAGCACTATGTAGCCTAAGACATTTCTAAGTAGGTTTTATTTCTCATCTCACTGCTTGTTGCTTCCCAATCAAATGTTTTTCATGAGAAATATGACATTTTCAATCAGAATATTATTGATTTGGGGTTTTTTGTTTGGTTTTGCTTTTTGAAACACTGATGGCAGTGAACTACACAGATGAAGTTATGTATCTTTAAGTCTTCCTGAAATATTCTTATTATTCTCTTTCATAATGGCTATTATCATTGATGTTACTGTGCTCCTATGTTAGTAGAGTAAAAAGTTTAATCTGTAAACCAGTCCCTCTTTCTTGAATTTTAGAACTGCTTTGTAAATAACTAATTGGGCTTCTAGTAAAATTCTACCTGACTTCAGTCAGTTTGGGCACTTCTTCAAGTCTTGTGTGGCCCAAAAGACAGGCTATTTCTGTCTGAGTAGAATAATAAGATAAATACCAGGCAGTAAGCATTAAAAGGAGAAAAGCGTGTGAAAAAAATGAAATGAAAATTTATTTATGGCACGCCCTATATAAGCTTGACCTTGCTCACATTTTAATAATTTCCAACCCCTTCATGACATAAACCTGTACAAAGTTGAGCCTCATAAAAATAGAAAATGTGAAGGTTATGTGGCAATACACTGACAAGTTTTAATACCACCACTTTCGTAGCAAATGGTCAGCATAGGTGCAGAACTGCCTGCTACTGGTGTGTGCTTACAAAAATGAGAGAAAAAAGGGCAAAACTCTACAGGTATAGAACACAGGTCATGACACACACATTGAAAAGTCATGACCTTCAATATTAAGGCAACAATTCTGTCCTTAACTCTGTACATTATGAACAGCAGCTAGAGTAAAGAATGCTGTGTCACCATAAATTGAGAAGTCAGAGTTTTGTTGCTTTCCCCCAACCTTAATGTTGTGCAAATGCTGTTTTGTTGTGTCTTTAATACAACAAAGGACTAATTCCTCAGAAATCAAGGATATAAGTCACGTAAATGAAAACTTGTAAATTATGTCAGTAATCAATAACTCATACAACTGATTTGGAAACCAGAGCCTTATGGTTCAGAAAGAAGTAGTTGCTTTATTAACTCCCATTTATCAGTATAAAACTGGTTAATTTAACTGACTGACTGATTTATATATTGATACTTTAAATTTAGCTCAACATGCTAATTTAATAAGGGAATCACATATGGATGTTTAAAAATATATTACTTTCTAGTTGGTTGGTACTCTGAGCATGCCCTTATTAAGACAGATTATCTCCTTTCCCTTGTTCTTTTAAGAGAAGGACAAAACAAATTATATATCTCATCCATTCTACCTGACAGAAAGGCCATGTTTCCATATAACCCCCTCTCTAGTAATATATTGAATGCATGGCTTACTGCATCATTCATTCTCTTTTAAACATCCATGATGTCATAGTCTTTTGCGGTAGTAAGGGTGTATTCCTGCCTGCAGACTTTTGGAAATCACCTCAGGGAGTCAGACTACTGAAACACAGTCAAGCAATAAATCTACCAGGTACACTTGAAACAAAAGTTTGAAAGGAAAACTGATCTGGATTTATACACCTCTAACTCTCCAATAAGTAAGGTCTTGTGTATGTTTAGCTGATCCTAAATTACATGTTAAGAACTGGAGGGTTCTCAGTAACTTCCTCTAAATCATAAAATCAGTGCAGTGGTATGTTCCTTACTTTAGTTAAAATTATTGATATTGCCAGCTATGATAATAAGCTTCTCAAGGGAGAGACATATGTTAGGATCTTAATGAGCACAGGGTTTAGATATTGGTATTAAATAACCTGTAGCTGTAACAATCATAAATTATAATCTATTTAAGCAAGATTATAGACTGTATATGATGTACAACCATGACTGTATAATAAACAACATAAAGGTACAAGTGTAAGCATTTCATGTATTTACCTTTCAAAATTAGCATTCCTGTGAAATATGATATTGTTAAATTGAGGCTGTGTGTAAAGTAGATAGCTCTGCACCAGTTTACATTCTGATAATTTCTTCAGATTTGTATTGGTAGCTATGCAGACAATTGCCCAGCCAAGTGCAGATTTGGCTTTCAACCAAGACCGAAGTATTATGTGGGATTTTCACCACAGAATTAGCCAAACTCCAAATAATAGCAAGGTAGGTCTGAATATCAGGTAACAATTTATAATAAATTAAGGCTTGAAATTTCCATCTATATTTCACGCTATCATCCAGCAAGCAATTATTTTTTTCCAGAACACCTCTTGAAAATTTTGTTTCTTGGTTAGGTAATCAAAACATTTTTGTTTTCTAGTATTTTCTAGTGATTTGAGCTCAGGATGCTTCCTGACTTCTATGCTTGATAGCACATTATTAGAGCAATGGGAAAATTCTCTTTCTGAAGTCCAGCCAAGTTCTAAAAGAAATCTTTAAATTTATTTTAGAGCCTACATTTTTTAATGTAAACCATAATATGTGATTTTGGTACTTAGAAATTATCAGAGTGCTGTTTTACAATACAGAAAATCTACCCCAGTGCCAACACATTATAGGCCTGTCTCAGTGATGATTCTCATTTTACATATCTGGTCTTAATGTGCTTTACCTCTGCTGAAGCTGGAGCTAGACAGTACAACTATATACAAGAATTAAGCCTTCTGTCTTTTTTTTTTTATGACTACAAAGTCATCTGATCAGCATAAGGGAAAAGAAATTGCAGCTTAGAATACTAGAAGTAAAACTCAGTCACCAGGGTTTAAAAACCATGTGTGCCCCATAGTATTCCTTCTTCTTTGCAGCCTCATAACAATAAAATCCTATAATGCAGATGAATTCATTATCTATTATATTACCTTACTCTTCCTCTTTCACTCTCTCCATTTTATACAACATTTATTCTTCTTCGCCATGTGGTACACACACAGTTCCCTTAACATATGCTGTACGTCCTTGTTTGGTGAATGTGAAAAATAAATGTCTGATTAGAACCAGAAAGCTAGAAATGAAACAAAATGGTCATTATTTCTTAAAAACAATCACTGAAATGGACTTGTTAATACTCTTCTTGAAGGGTTTTTCCTCAGTAATGATAGACTGATTGCTGAGATGGATGGGTAATTGAGAAAGCTGAAAAATGTTCAAAAGGCTTAATGGTCAAGAAAGATTAGAGTTTTTGTTCTGAAGACAGCACAAAGTGTTTGAGAGAAGTCTATAATTTACCAGAAATCCATTTGATCTCTATTTGTTACAACTTCTGTTGTCTTTATATGCAAATTTAGCATGAAAGTAGAGTGCAGTACAACCAGAGGTAAAGCTGCAACAATAGTGGCTTCAGATGTACTGAAGGTTTGCAATATAAATAATAGTTCTGTCTGTTCATATCTCATCAGCAAACCTCTCACTCACATTGAAGTGTTCTCCAGTTAAAAGCTGGTTCTGCAGTCTCATAGCACTATTGCATTCACAGTGCAATGGAGTCATCTTGTATTTATCAGGAGTGAACTACTGCCAGCAGCTGAAAGTTTTGTGGTTTTAGTGAGCATACTTAAATCTTGCCCATCATGTATTCACTCTTAGAGTGATGCACATTTTTCTCCCTTCCCCAGAAAAATTGTTTAAGGTCAAATCAAAACAGTTGATGTCAATAATCAACTCTGTTAACAATAATACATTGACAAATTGTGGGGTTTTTTTCATTCTAGTTTTGCTTTAAAGCACAGGGGTTTTTTCCCAATTTCTATTCTAAAAACAGACCAAAAATTGATCCATGAAGACTTTCCAATTTTTTAATCATTCTGATTAATTAACAGGACACAGTGTTGTTACAATTAGTAGCAAATCTGTCCAGGGGACTTGTGAACATTTTTAAGTGTTATGGGCTTAACAGGATTCTCGGTTTGCTATAGCTTTGTTAAGCTTGAAACAATCTTTTAAAATTAATGGGATATCATCCAGAGGGAATGAGCCCATGTGAACCTCATGAAGGCCAACAAAGCAAAGTGCAAAATTCTGCACCTGGGTTGGGGCAACCCCAAGCACAGCTACAACCTGGCCAGAGAAGCGAATCAGAGAGAGAAAGACTTAGGGGTGGTGTTGATGAGAAGCAAAACATGAACCAGCTTCAGTGTGCGCTCGTAGCCCAGAAAGCCAACTGTGTACTGGGCTGCATCAAAGGAATGTGACCAGCAGGTTGAGGCAGGTGATTCTCCCCCTCTATTTCTGCTCTCATGAGACCCCATCTAAGTACTACATGCAGCTCTGGGGTCCCCGACACAAGAGGGAGGTGGACTGCTCAAGCAAGTCCAGAGAAGGGCCATGACGGTGATCAGAGGGCTGAAGCACCTCTCCTATGGAGACAGGCTGAGACAGTTGGACTTTTCAGCCTGGAGAAAAGACCTTATTGCAGCCTTTCAGTAGTTAAAGGGGGCTTATAAGAAAGATGGGGACAGACTTTTTAGCAGGACCTGTAGCAATAGGACAAGGGATATGGTTATAAACTAAAAAAGGATAGATTTAGGCTAGATATAAGGAAGACATCTTTTACAGTGAGGGTGGTGAAACACTGGAACAGGTTGCCCAGGGAGGTAGTAGATGCCCCATTCCTGAAAAAATTCAAAGTCAGGCTGGTTGGGGCTCTGGACAACCCGATTTATTTGAAGATGTCCTTGCTCATTGCAGGGACTAGATGACCTTTAAAGGTTCTTTCCAACTGAAACTATTAAATGATTTTATGAATAATAACTATTGGTCCAATGAAAACACTGTTATGTAAAGCAAAACTCAGCTAGTTACTTTCACTTGCTTTACAATGTTCTTTTAGATTACAGTGTTCTTCTAAATCTGTTGTAAATGATGATATATATTTTCTCTCTAGTCTTTCTGAATTCAAAATAGAAGGAAAAAGTCTCATCAGAGAATATATCTGTATGTTAAAGTTTTGTTCAGACAGGTACTGCTTCAGACAGTAGTAGTATGCACTCCAGAAAGTGTGAAACTGAGCCGTTGCTGTGAAGAGTTCATTAATTATTTGATAATTTCTACTGGCAAATTATGTCCTACACCTTCAAAGATGCCTGCATTAATTCTCAATGCAGAAGCAGGCCCACAGTATCTCTTTTCATCCACATCCTGATACATATTCCATTGAAATTAAACAAAGATGTCATTGGCTTCAATGAACTTTGGAGGAGTCTTCAAAGGCATTTTTAAGCATAGGAATACTACCTATACCAATTGGCTTACTGGTTTAAAAAAGGAACCTGTTCAACTTGCAGAACTGAAGACATACATATGCTGTAGAAGAACAGCCCAGGAGAAAAGGAAAACCACAACTTTACAATATTTGCTAGCAAAAAACAAGGACATGAGAAGAAGAAAGTGGATCAGCTCACTAAGGGTCTGCTTTGGGACTTAAAAGAGAAAAGTTCAAGACCTTGCTTTACCAGGGTCTTCTTGTGTGATCTTATACCACGCTACCCTTCTGCACTCTTCCATAGGGAAGAAGAATACTTCTGTATTTATAAAATGAAATAGATAAGTATATTTTAAAAATTGTGCCACATTCTGATGCCATGATACAAGAAGTGCTTAGGGTGGAATGTAAACATAGGCAAGGAAGACATATACCTACATCAGGAAACAACTTCTAGTTCCAAAAAAAACCAGTTCCACAACCTGCATTGCCAGTGCCAAAGCTCTGGGAACCTTGTATGGTTCTAGCTGCTGGGGAACAGAAACAATTGTGGAGAGGAAGGAGGGATCTTCCCATGTCTCCTGGAGAAGCAGAGTGGCTTGCACAGCTGTAATCCCTAATACCAGTTCTCTTCTGATCTGTCCCTGGTCTTGGTCCTGAATATTCACTGCTGGTCTGAGAAGAGTGCGCCACTGTGTTTCCTTACCTGGGACAGGCCTTCTTCTGAGGATGGCAAACTGAAAGTCCCAGAAGCTTAAAGAGAAATGAAATGTAGAAGAGTGTTCTAACCACTAGGCAATGATAAAAATGTGCACCACCATCATCAACCATATATGCCAGCATCATATTTTCCTCTGAAAACAATTCACTATAGCTGAATGCAGTATAACAGATGTGAGTTAAATGCATTCAGAAGATGCCCATCCCATCAGGCTCTCCAGAGCATTCAGTCGCATGGATGTTTTGTCTCATAAATAGCTATGATCACGATGTGAATGACAAATTGCTCTCTCTAGCCAACAGAGGGGCAAATCTTAGCACAAATTTATACACTCCAGCAGCATCACTTAAGAAAACATGGGGTTCCTATATTCCATTGTGGTTGGAGACTCTTAAGAGTTTATTTGTGTCTATCATTTGGTTCTTCTCTTGAACAGTCAGAGTTAATTTAGTCTTTAACTTATATTTTTGTCCCAGTGTCTGTGTATAGAAGTAGTTCAAACATATATCTCATTGTAACAACCTTACAGTGAAATTTACTTGAGGTTTTTTTGCACAGATATCTAGGTTGCTATTATCTCTCCTTTTGTATGATACACTGTTGCATGATAATTTTATAGAAATATTCACGTATTGTGTTACATATGATAATGCTGGATTCTTAAGATAGAATCCAGCGTATATCTTTTCCTTTAGGCATATGTTGATAATATATTGATGTTTTCACTAATTACAGCAGCCTAGCTTAGATGTGTTTTCACAAATGCACATGGAGGGGTAATCAACATTTACCAGAAAACAATGACTCATGAAAGGAAAGAATCAGCCAGGGATATAACATGTCCAGACAGTGCAGAGTACCAGTGTTGTTTTCTTTCAATTCAAAATTAGTTTATTTTTTATTTGGTCTGTATCAACATAAGTCATTAGCCTTGAAATTCACCAGCTAAAAACTAACTCACTCTCTAGAGAGTCTCCAAACAAGGAATAAAAGAAAAAGTTAATAATTGAAATAAGTAATTACAAAAATAAAATGGGGAAAGACTTCAATCACAGTCCTACATTTCCTATGTTGTCTGGTTTTTATGTCAACTCTAACATGTGTGTATCTTGGTGTCTCTTCCTTTCCATTAAATATAACGAGCTTTCTATCTTTTACATATGAGTCAACACTATCCAGCATGGAACTGTTATTGATATATATAATGGCCAAATTTCTGCCCGGATTCAGTAGGTCGTCCGTGTTTCTTCCATGAAGAGCCAGTAGCCCTTGTGGGAGAGTGTCCTGCGCTGTTGATGCTCCCTCTGCTGACAGTGTTCAATGAGGGAAATGCATTGCAAGGATTTAGGGAATAGCGGAAGGAAGAAAATATTTGGAAGGTGTTAACAGAAGAAATAGAAACAGGATAGAAAGAAATGGGCTAAATCAGGGACCATAGTGGCAAAAGATCTATAATCACCAACTCACATGCCCTAAGGGGACCTGCAATTGAAATCTGATCATTCTAAGCAGCAGGCTAGGGAAGCTGCAAAAGTTGTGAAGGGTTTAAAGTTTATCTTATTTACATTTGCACTTGAAAGGGGGCTTTTTTGAAAGAGCTTACAGAAGAACAAGAATTTATTTGCTGTAGGGAC
>NW_009943408.1:81220-88552 GCF_000696875.1 Nestor notabilis
TCGGAGTTCAGGATTACAGCCATGTTATATATCAGGCAGATAGGGGTCTGAAATTGAGGGTCTAGTAAGTATTCAAAGCAACAAGTTAATGGTCATTTCTATGATGATGATATTTTCCTCCTTTTTTTTTTAAAGTTAAAATAAAAATACAAACCTCTCAGTCTTTTGTCTACATTTGCATCCCTTCACCTGCTGAAATTTTTGTCAGGATCACCCTGTCTTCCTCTCTTCACTCCTTTCCCACTGCTCAAAAAAAAGAAGTTTCACTGTAAAACCAGATGAGTTCATGAAACTCAAAGTTCTTTTACTTTCCATCAAAATCTATGAAAACTAAAGCTTCAAGAAGCCTGCTTTAGTGAGTCACAAGCAGGATGACATCTACGCTCCATCTGCTATCATTAATTTGAGGCATAAAGGACTATGTTACATTACTAAAGTCCAGTAGTGTTGATGAATTTCTTAAGGATTGTGCTTTCAATTTCTGTGTGCTTCTAAAAGCTTAAGAAATCACACAACATTCCTACTTCTCCTACAGCATTCCTCTACAATAAAGAAACACTGCATCTGAGCTCCATGGCTGTGTTCATTACGGCATAGTCCCCAACTGCATAGACACCCTGTACTCCTGCCTCACACACTGATCAATGTATTTGCCTCCCAGCACAGAACTGCAGCTGTATAGTGGTACAACAGATAGTGGAACACAATGCTTACTCCAATAAGCAAAGCTCCTCTGGAGAACTGGGGTTTGTCTCCATCTTTGACATGAAGGACTGTAGGCAAGTAAGCACCCTAAATTTTTCACAGCAGATCATTGTGCTTTTCTCATTTGATAGGAAAAATCAAAGATGGGATTTCTCAACTAACTATTTATTTGGGGAGATAAATGACACCCTATTCCTCTCTACTGGCACTAGTGTAAATGTAAACACTCTTATCTTAGATGCAGACATTTATTTCTGTTGCGGTTTCAACAGAAGAATCTGAATTTCAGAGGTGAACACTCTCAAGCATGGCTGAAGTCCCTCTCAAATACAGCCAAAGCCAGTGTTTCTGTATTGTCAAGAACAAGGTACTGTAGAAGCACTCCAGTATCCCAAGGATCCAGAGAGCATTTCTAACTGTTATAAAAGGCTAGGCATGTCAGAAAACTGAAGCTAAACACATTTTATAATTGAAAGCCCAAATTAGTTGGCAGTGTGGCTGTTGTTTTATTTCTGTTTTATAAATCAAATATAAAGGATAAACAGAATTGCTGCTACGTATACTATTAACATATTATACTTAGCATGTTGTGCACCAGTGTGTTCTTATCAGTGGCATGCCTGTTGCTGTGCAGTGCAATGTGAAGCAGAAACATACCAAATGCCTGTGTGGCGTATGAAACCCTTTTGATGAAGTTAGCTACCTCAATTTTGCTGTTTCTTAACTACTGAAAGCTTTATTGCCCTCTCTTTTTACATCTATAGCTTGCTACATTAGCCACAACTGAAAACTTTAAACAGGATATATTTTCAGTGAAAGTTGATGTATGTCATGAGAAGTGGTCAGATTTTTACGAAACTTCTTTGAAAATCGTCAAAATACAAGAGCTCTATCACCAAAACAGCACCTGGTCCAGCCATAGGGGTAGTCAGTTCAGATCTAGGAGATCGTCATACAGTGCCCTGCTCCAGAACAAGACAGAACGGTAACTTGAACATGAGTCTTTCACATCCCAGCTAAATGCCCAGAAATCTTTATTTTCCTGCCAGCTCTCATCTATGTGGAAAGAGATGAAGAGAGAGAACATTAACTACATGTGGTTGCAATGAACAGTTTTATATATGGCAGTAAAACTGTGAGAGTTTTAGCTTAGACATACTTGACACAAACAGTCTAGTTTTGCAAACCATGACTTTAAGAAAAGGGAGAAGATACAGAGCTGTGCTGTTTTTACAGACCTTTCCTCAAACTCAACATTAAAAAACTTTGGTGGGAAAGGTAGAATCTGTCTTTTGCTGTCACAATACTCTGCTACCATGGCTGAATTTTGTTTAGAATAATATGGCCTTAGTGCCCCCATCTCCTGTAGAATTGCTCAGACTGGTAGTTGATTAGAGCAAAGAGAGGTGCCAGTATTATCTGTGTTAGTGCTCCAGAGGTCATCCTACACTAACAAGACTGCCCCAGTCAGGGATGACAGAATCCAGCTGTTGCCCCTTCAGCTGAATAAGGAGAATTCACTTAATGCCAGGGATGTGTCTCAAAAGATTAACTATTCTAACTAGTTACTTTCCACCTCCACAAAAGTGGCTGCCTCATCATTATTGTCCTCTTTTCAGCAGAGGCTTGTGGTATACATGAAACCATTTACCTCTTTAACCTTGTGAACTGTAAGGCACTAAATATACATTATTTTAAATGGATAAAAAAAAATTAACTTCATTGATATCTGCTTAAAAGTGAGCTCATGTACCTCTGCAATAGAAGGTAGTGCTCCACTTCAAAGAAATATGCATATGCATTTTTTTAAGATTAAAGCCATGGACTAGACATGCCACACTCCCTCTGTTTAGCAGCAGAGTTCCAGTCCGAACCATAAGAGGAATGGTAACAGCACACTTGCAGTCGTTTTGTCGTACTGTTACAACATACTCTGAAAAGTTAACATCCTTAGGTTGAGGCTTAAAATGTAAAACAATCTTTTAAAAACTATAGTATTAAGTATATTAATAAGCGATGTTTGTTTTTATAACACTTTCCTAATAGCCTGAAACTTTTTCCTGACTATCACTTTCCTATATGTTGTTTTATGGGTTATGGCTTTGGGTTTTTTCTCTTTTAACAGGATGCAAGTGTCAACGTGGTTCTTGCTTCCTTGCTGCTTACCCGCTTGCATGTCACGATCCGTGGGAATGTCAGCGCTGCTGCGGGGCTACAGATTTATTGATTGGCCAGCAGAGGGTACTAGAGTTTTCTAATGGCTTCACAGAGCAGAGGTAAATAATCATGAGGTCAAAGTGTACTTATTGTTTTGTTCCATTTCCCACTGACACTGATTGCTATGGTGGGGTGGTGGGGTTTCTTGGTTCTTGAGTGTTACATTAGACAGGACCGATATCCAATTTTCCTCCATTCAAATGATCTTGCCTAACAAAAATGTCATTTAAAACTCATTTTATTGTTGAATGTGGTTTAAACATGCCAATGTTTTGACAGTATTAGAGTTCTTCAAAAGTTTTAACACTGCTAGGACTCTTTTAAATAATATGCATTTAGAATCTTGAGCAATGAAAAGGAGAAGGTATTTTCAAAGCTCAAAAGAAACTTTGTGAACCAAGTCAGAAATGAACCCAAGGATGTAAGAAATGCTTCAGTTTTAGGAAGCATTATCATTTGCAAAGTCATGGGAGTCCTATTTTGGAAATAAATTCTATTTCTTTGTATCACTATTTTGATTTTGCTGATAAAGCTGATTCTTAAGATATGAGCCCAGCATAAATTTCATAATTTATTGTCAGGTGATAACAGCATTAAAGTGAATGCAAAAATACAGATATGCATTCCTATCAGCTTGCTCCTGAAGAGAAATAAGCATATAAAGTATGATGGAAGTGACACAGAAGGGTTTTCCAAAGGTTTTTTGGTTTTGTTTTTGGGGGGTGTTCCAGTATACTACCTCAAAAATCTAGATCTTGCCTATAGAATTTCACCCAGAACCTGCTTCAGTGGTTGGAGATTGACTGGGCTTATGACATCACAAGAACCAAGGAAGTGTAATTTGAGCAAAGAAGATGGGATGACATCTTCAGTTATGCAGTGATTTTAGTGACATAAAGGATCGTACCATCATATAGTCTGATTTCTTACATAACAGAAACCATGGAATTTTACCCTGTAATTCCTGTACTGTGTCCAATAAAAATATGGTTGAATTACAGTATAGTATTTAGAAAGGCATCTGGTCTTGATTTTAAGAGTCCGGGTGAAATGCTTGCTCCTAATACTCAGGTCATTCTAAAATGGGATGGGTGCCTAATTCACTTAGGCTTTCACTTAATGTTTTAACTGCCCCTTTTAAAAATGGCTGCCATGATTGTTATGGAATTATAACAATATACAATTAACTTTTCTTACAATGTTTTCTATAGAGAGGGAAAACAACATGAAACTACTAATGAGCTTGCTGTTTATTTAGGCATTGTAATAATCTCTATCTCTCATTTATCCTTTCAAAATTCTATTTTACATTAGAATATGTAAATAATAATTTCTAGCAGGAGTTGATAGTTGAATAATGCAATGTGAAAAATAAAAGAAGGAATCCGAATCAGAAAAACACTGTAATATACCCTTAACATCTATAAGTGAAGAATAATGACTAAAAATGGATTAATAGAAGACTCCATATTCCACTTCTGTAGTGCTGGTACTTCGAAAAACCTGGGGAGACAATGCTTTTGGGCTCTGTACTAGGCCAGTCAGTTTTAAGAACAGCAACTGCATCCTGGACTAGAAAATGTTACACTGTGTTTTCTCTTTCTCTGCATAGACCATAATGATGTTTCTGCAGCCTTTGGTCTAAATTCTTCAGACAATTTCCAGAGCTGTAGTTCGCCACACGTATATAATCAACAAACAGCACCTACGAAAACAATATATCTTAAGACTGGGAGAAGACAAGGTGATATGTGAAGAGACCTTATATCCTTTCTTATCTACAGCATCAGGCTGGATAACTTTGAATCAAGAAGCATACACTCACTCTGTGTGCTACCAGGTCATCTTTAAACACTACTCAGGGAGGGAAAACTTCTCCTTCTGCTTACCATCCAGTTAGGGAAGTCCTTGAGGCACTCTTTTTCAAGCGCCTTTTGTCTGTAGGTACAAAGAACAGGGTGATACATGAGAGACATTGCCATAAACTTTACCATTTAACTTACACTTGATCAGAGGTGCAAAGAAAGAATACACATTAAATAACAAAAGGTCTATGGTAACACACATTTTAAAAACCAAAGGTGAAAGGGCCTGTTGTAGCTGATCTTCAGGTGAAGTCTCTGCTGGAGGGATAACCAAAGCAGTGCTGGAGGAATAAAGCATGGCATCTACTCTCAGGGATATCAGGGACAGAGTCTATGGTCCTGTAGCTATAGGATTTGTTTGGTTGTTGTGAAACATATGTTGTCGTCTGGCTCTTCATCACCTTTTGCTGAGATGGCCTCATCCCCATGCTCATCCTGGTGTGCTGGACAAATCACTGCGACCAAGCCTGCAGCCCTCATTCAGCCAGAGAAGGAGCAGGAGTATGAGCTGGGGAATGTTGCTACACATGACTGCACCTAAATTTTCCAGTCCACCTTCCAGATATTATCTGAAATTGCCATTGAAGACAGAAGAGGTCAAAAAAAAGCTTCCTAGAGGAGCACAAGCATCTTGCAGAATGCACCTGTGGAGACTGATGGGGTGGCAGGGCTCAGAATAGTGTCAGATGTTTGTTTGCTGAACATGAATCTGAGCCTTTGTCTTTGTGCTTGAATTCTCCGTTTATAATTACACATAAGGAGGACATACTATGATGAGAGTAACCATATCAAAAAGTGGGATAATCTCGTATCAGGCAGCAATTGGACCCTTTAAGTTCTCATTTAGTTAGAAAGTAACATGAGAAGAAATAAAACAATGGTTGTAGAGGAGATGTGCAGAGAAAGCCCAGACAAGGTTTGGCAAAGTTATGGGAATATCTGCTCTCAGAATGAGAAAAGAGAATTAGTATGTCAATTAATATGTGGCACATCCAAAATAACAAGGGAAAAGAATAGAAAATGGATGATGTGTTTTGGGGTAAAAATTATTAGGGATAAGGAAAACACAAACCTGAACAAAAAGTAATATGGACATGTTAATCATGGATTAAAGTAGAAAATTTCAATATGCAAAATAAGTTACTAAAAGATCTCTACCTCCAAGCAAAAGTACTATATATATGCTAACTATCTTTCAAAATAAGGTAAGACCTGAAGTTACTCATTGATGTTTTTGAGGATTTAGTTGGCTATATTAGCGTAGAATTGCTAGAGAATGCTATGTCACCTTTTAATCAGAAGAAAGAACAGAAAACTGCAGAACAGAGGGAGTATTTCTTGTTTATTTTCTTAAGACCAGTAAGAATGCAACATGTTAAATTGGAAAATAAGACAGCTTAAAATGTTAGCTCAATAAAAGCCAGCATATAATGTTTATGGATTGCAGTGAGCTTTTGTTATTTTTTTAATTGTTCCTGCATTACTTGTGGGCATGTGACTATAGTTTATGCTGTTATGTTGTCAGGCTTCTGATAATGGGAAGGACTGTTTGTTTAGACTGTGTAGCTCTTCGCTTTAATTCACTCTGGCTCCAGTGTGACATGTTAAAACTACTATCAATGGAAAATCCAAATTTCCCAGAAAGACTTAAAAGAGCAACTTCAGTGAGCTGAAATTATCTCCTCTTAAAGCTAATTACCTTAGTATACTTAAGAAAGCACTGCTATAGGAAATCTGTTTCTTTAGACTCTCTTCTATTTCATTAAATGCCTCAGGTCAATATGAATAATTATTATTTGCTTTTATTAAGCTTTTTGCATTATTCATTTACATGTGAGAGGACATAAAACTAAAATAATCCAACAAATTAAGAGTAATTTTTTGAGACAAGCATTCATAATTAAAAAACAAACAGAAAATATTTTCACCTTTTGGTTTATTTTATTAAAAAGAAAATACTGTGAGGTTTCCATTTAATAGGAAGCTTTAAAGCATTAATGAGTCTCCCAGGGCAGTTATTGCAAATAAATATGGAATACGTCCAAAATTGAACACATTCTACCATTTTCTGTTACCTAAGGCCTGGATTTAGGAAAAAATGTATCAAAGGCTGCTTGCTGACGAAAGCAATACATGATTCTGCATTCTATGTCGTGTCTTTTCAAGAGAGTTCACCTAATAGCGTTAGTAGCAGGGTGGCAGTTTCCAAGAATGTGCTTAGAGTAGATTCTTTATTTTGATGGACTCAACCATCATTTTGGCAATCATTTTAAAACCAACATCCCAAGGATTTTATGACTTCACAGGAGCTGTCTTTTATAAGGACCAACTTGGGAGACAAATCAAGAAAATCTCATGCTCCAAAGCCTTCAGTCTTTACTGTAACACATGGGCTTGGCTACGTGCTACCAAGACGAGAAGGGAATGTAAGGGGACATCTCTTAACACAGCTCACTATCACTCTCTACTAGTCATATATTCCACTTCCATTTATTTTTATATAAATTAGGTACTGGTTTCCCAGACCTATTAAGAGAGTTCTTTC
>NW_009943408.1:88583-100735 GCF_000696875.1 Nestor notabilis
GTTTTATTCAGCTCGCCCTTTTGCATGACTCAGTCATGAACAACCAACCTCCCCCAACTCCCTTTAGACTGGATTTGTGTTCATTCTTCTATATGTATTATTGAGACATAGTCAGATGCATTTTCTCCCATGCACCTTGTACTCATTTCATTTTAGTAGCTGCATGCAAACAGTTGAGACATGAAAACAAATCAGGAATTAAACAGAAATGTTCATTTCTTTGAAATGAATGAACAGCAGGTCAGTAATCCCATGCTTTTTCTAATCCTGCATTATCCACAAGGAAAAAAAATCCCACTACTCTCTGACATTCACTATTTAGTACAAGCCAAGAAAAAATAACACAAAACTTTTAAAGCGAGTTTTTTAGATACAATTTTCCTTGCTATTGTCCTGGAAATGAAGAAAAACACTGCCATGGAAAATAAATCAAAGTACAAACATTTTTTTCTTCAAGCAACCATAACCACTCACATATCACCTCTATCTATTTGTCTGTTACTTGCCCCCCTATCATTTGTCAACCTTTTTGGACAAAGATAAATTTTGGCCAAAAAAGTAGTAAAATATAACCTCTGAATATCATTATAATTTTCATATTCTTTCCAGTAACATTATTCCTTATCCTAGGCTTTGTTTATACAGTCTTCCCTCTTTCAACACAAAGCTATTGATCATATTGTAAGCAGCCTGCAGTGCTGGATATTTCTTTTCTAGCCCAGCTAGTTTTGCAATACTTCGGTCTTAAAGGTCAGTACTGATGTTCTGGAATAGTGGAAATAAATTTGTTGTAGAAAGCCTGATACAGAATAAGACATCCAGAAAAAAAAGGGTTTTTTTTATCTATGCAATTATTCAGAAGCAAACCAAAGATCTGCAGCCAGATAGTTGCAACTCACCCTAAACTCTTATTTTAGTCCTGACTACACAGGATGTTCTACATAGCCAAAAAATCTCTTAAGGGAAAAAAAAATCTTCGTGAAGTCCTGGCTACAATGTCATCTTGCAAAAAAGAGCAACACTGCTAACCACATAGGAAAATAATTTCATTTATCAGTATCACCTTTTGGTTCTATTCTTGTCTTTTACTTTAGGGATGAGAATGACACATCCTAGTATTTTGCATTTAGGATGATTTTTAGTATAATGATAATGGAGAATTTCGTTGATTCCCTGTGCCTTGTATAATGAGGGCTGCACAGGGTTTTTTTCCTTAGGTAATAATGATAACAATGATAATCATTCATTTCAATTCTTGTAACTACCCCTATGTTTCATCCCAGTAGCCTTTAATGATCAACATAACATATTTTGAAAGCTTTTCATTTTAGATGGAGAACAGTCAACTTTTTGAACAGGATAGGAAAAACTTACATGAACAAGATTCACAACAACTTGCACCATAAGAAAAGTTTAGAACAAAAGGAAGTTCAGAAATTGTCTTGAAAGATATGGTCCAGAAATAAGATGGACAGGCTAAACTTCTCACTGTTGCTTAGGCAGACAAGCCTAAAATCTAGTGTGCAACCAGTGCACACTAATGTTTCCAGCATCTGGCATTGTATTTTTGCTATTTTGCATCCATTAGTTAACTCCTGCACTCTTGTAACAGATCGGCGAAAATCCTGCAGAAAAATCAAATGTCTTCAGCAAAAAACCCCAAAACTAGACTGTTTAGAGTAACCTATTTATGAGAATGCAGTTTGAGGTTAGAAGTTTATTTATTTATTTTTTATTATTTAATTTGTAGCTGCACACACAAGCATACTACAGGTACATATTTAAACAATATAGCATGTGTTCCCATGAGACACATAAAGGTAAGCTTAGTGTGCCATGTTGTAAAAATGAAGTAGGACATAAGATTACTAACAGTTATTGCAAATAAGAATCCAGTGGAGCTCTGTGTAGTAGAATTGAGGTTACAGACATCAGGAGTCAGAGATACGCAGAAATACAAATTCTCAACAAGACTCTGAAGGTTTATTACTTTTCCTTTTTCTTTCTTTTCAAACAATATCTGGAGTATCCTGAATAAGTTTTGTATGTCTTGAGAATGCTTTCCCAAGTGTTTAGACACTGCAGCAGGAAGTATTTTTAAACCAAAAAATAAAGAGTAAAGGAAGGGTAGATGGAACTTCAAACCTTAAGTAATGCAGCAGCAAGTCATGGCTGGTGACATCTGAAAGTGACAGGACTGCTGACTGTCATCAAGCAAGTTGCCTAAATTTTAGACAGGAAATATGTTCATTCAATTCTTTTAGGGTTTTTTGTGGCTAATTAAAATGTGGTTTATTGCATGTTTTGACATCCTTTTGATTTGCAGCTCAGGCATACCTGTGCTGAAGATCTTAGTAACTTTTGGAAAGACCTTAACACACAATCCTGCCAGGGCTAGTTAACAAGAGTGTTGGTGTCTTATTTTGAGCTAATGAATTTGTAATGACTTTGTAATTTGAAAGGTCCTTAGATGGGAGTGAAAAAATATCAGAGACATTCTGGTGTAATCTCCAGTTAGTCTGGGACTGATCTCTTGGGGGAAGACTGAATTTCTGTTGTGCGGACGTTTGCGCTTGGACCTGAGGGAGGAGCAGGCTTCCAGAAATGGGAAAATCTGAGAACAGCTGTGATATGGTTCCACAGATGCTATGACAGCATCCAGAAATATCTGTGGTATGACTGAAACTGTGGAGGGGTGATGAGGCAATATTTTGCACAGTTGTTACAGTCTTTTTTTCCTGCACCTCACCTTAACTCTTTGCTGAAACAGAGCCTGGCGTTCTGTTGTTTTACAGTATTTGAGAAAGTTAAATACAGTGTTAGACCTCAACATTTCAGACATTTCAGAAATGTCTGAAAAACATCTTGCAGTAAACACACAGGAAACATTTTAAAATACAAAATTTGTAAGTACTATTTAAAATCATTTTAATTAAAACATCCTTGAGGTTTGATTTACTAGTACCAGTTCTTTAAAATGTTGTACTGATGTTTGATACTTGAATTTTAATGCATAACTAAGCATAATGAATAAATTCCTATATGCTTAATTGACATAGTCCTGTCCAATCTATTCAGATTTCTCACAAATAATCTTAGCATACAGCCATACATACAAAGAAATTGAGCCAACCAAAGCCAGTGGTATCGCAGTCCATGTATTAATACCTGCCTGGTCTTCAGTAACTTGTGAGACCAAACATTCATAGTCTCAGCAGTACAGATGCTATCAAGTGTTAGAAGACACTTCTTTAAGTCTTTTCAGCTGAGGATCCTAGTACAATGATAGGCATGAAAGGTGAACCTCTAGATCTTCCTATCTACATTTGTGACAATGCTGTCCTTCCAATAATTAGTTCGTATGCCCAAAATGATGAGTTATTTCCTCATGGGCAACTAACTGCCTGTTAGTGATGTCTCCAAGTAACCTGTTGTGGTATGTTCAGTAACCATTCTGTCCAACTTCTGGGTGATTTTTGGCCAGCTTAAGCTAACCTGTAGATAGAGAAACTAAGTTTCTAGTCCATACCTGAAGTTCCCTTCCTCTACTTTGCCTCTCTTTGTGTTGAACAAAGTCAGGACAAAGCCGTGAATTATGTGAACAATCCCAGTTAATTAGCTTTACTTTTTCACTGACTTTCACTGGTATCCTTTCCATTATCTGACTTAATCTGATGATTTAACAATTATCAGACTTCCTCAGAAGCTGTGTTGACAGTCATTTAAATCTTCATTGTTCATGACCGAATGAACCAATATTTCATCTGGCTGTTCAGTCAGCTTTGGAGCTCTCTGCTGAAACAGAAAAGCTTTACTTTTGGCTAGGTCCTTGCCCTATGCTTGTGTCAAATTTACTCTCAGTCATTCACACTGGGATATTAATCTGAAGCTATTGGGTAATTTCCAATATTTATAAAAGTCTAATGATTTACAGAACTTTTGTTCTATCACTGAAATAAAACAATTCTACTCAGTTAAAAAAAACAAACAAACAAAAAAAAAAACCAAAAAAAACCCCCAAAAACCAGGAAACAGAACACTTGTTAGCAGAGAAAAATTTAAATGAAACACAGTTAAATGAAACAAAAGGTACGCTTCTGAAGTGCGTAAATGACATAACCTCATGGAAATTCAGTTTGGTAGGTGTTATACAAACCTCCCAACAAGTTAGATGTATTGCTATAAGACAGTGCCTAAGTTCTCATTAAAAGATTTGCTCTTGGTCTTTAAGGTCAGATCCCAAGAGGCCATTTGACTCCAGATGCAGTCTAGCCTGCATCTATTCAATTCTTACACCAACTTCCAGGAAAAAGAAATATGATTTCAGAATTTTCAACATCTAAAAAGCCTGCAGCAGTGAATACAGGAAAAAAGGGAGTGAGTATAATGCATGGCATTAGGATCAGTGCCTTTGCTAAGACACCTATACCCCCTGATGACCCTCATCTCTATTGACAGTGTTGTCCAACAGCCTAATTTGAGTCACACCTCGTCATATGTCCCATCAACAGACCTGAGCTTTTGGAAAAGTCTGGAGTACAGAAGTGAGCAGAGAGTCAGCGAGGTGCCACAACACAAGTTTTCACAGGAAATGGTTTGGAAAAGGCAGCTCAGATTTTACATACTGTGCAGTGCAGGCTTCAGATATGAGCAGTTTCATGACCTGAGTAAAAGAGGTTAAAAACAGTATAAAAAAGACCAGCTTGGAAACAGGGGAATGATTTTGATTATTCCCCCCAGCAGGACCTGTTGTCCCTCCTGCTGCAAACTCTGGAAACTTACATTTCTGACTCATTTTCCCTTATCACTAGGCTATTTGAATTTGCTTTTGCAACCATCACAAAACTTTTAATTCCCTATTAATCCTATGCTATGACACAACCACCCTTCATTATCTGGAAATGAAGGAACATTTCCATGAACTGCAGATGCCGAAATAAGAAGGGGGAAAGGGTTACTTTAAAATGAATGAGGACACTCTGGGCATAGATTATGCCCGTTAGAAGTAAGCAGAGAATTTCAGTAACTCTCACAGACAGCTTTTATCCCTGGCAGTACTCTGAGGCCACCTTACTAAAAGTTCAGGCCTGCCCTTCTAAAAGCAGTACCAGTCCTCTAAGAATAAGCAAAGTTCTGTGATGCACAGCTCTTCCTTCATCCCACAAGCATAAAGCTCTCAGGCATGGTGAGAAAGAGAAGGACTAAGAGTAAGGCTGGGTATACAGGTGAATGCATTGCTTGACAAAAAAAAGAAGAAAGCCTGCCTTAGAGGGCTCCTGAAACTCTGAAGCAGGCAGTGCAGCACTGCTGCTCTGTCTCATGGGTGTAGATTTCCTTCTATCCCACCCTCACTCGGAAACTGGTGGTCAGCTGGACCATGTTCTGTGCTCAGAATTGGGCCAAGTATGAGTATTTCCTGGAATTTTTTGTTATGATCTTATAACAAAGGTCGGTGTGAGAAAACAGGCTATGTATCAACCCTTTTTTCTTAAGAATTAAAGGTCCTTTGTTAGTTTTCAAGAACCTGACCACGCAAGATTTATTTTGTCCTATCTTCAAAGCATGGCCATTTGGCACATTGTAATGGCTCTGCAAGCTCTCCAGCTGACTAATCTCAAAGCACCTCTGTTAACTTAGTGTCTGTCTCTCCTAACTGACTGAACCACAACAAATTGTGCCCCATACCTTATGAAAAAGATGCCATGATAGAGGACAGGGAATGATATTTCATCATCTGGAAGCATCAACAAAAGCCCCTGCATTGTTACTGGAGGTTGTAGGCTTCCAGTCAGCATTGTATCATCTGCAGAAACTAAGTCCCACTGAAAATGCTGATCTCAAATTACCATAACTGCATCGAAGCAAACCCTGGAAATCAGAAGGAAGCTGTTATGGAAGTGACCTCCTTTACCTGCCAGCTGTATAAGAGCACATGGTGTACCTGCACCATCTGTGGATACAGCTTCACTGTAATTTAAAGTGTAAAAGCCATCATATTTTTCTGTCAGGAGTCAGGACTCCCCAGTGTACACTAACATGTAAACCACTTTGTTTCTATAAGGTCCAATTGTACGTGCACATATGTCAGCCTTTACTGAGGCTCACTAAGTCATTGTCAGGCAGATGTTGTTTTGCCAGGTGTGCTTTTGTAGAGGTTACAGCTGGATAACTTTCCCCCAGAGAGGATTTGTAAATTAGAGATGGGCAAACCTCAAAAGGTTTAGAGGTTCAATTAAATAAGCATCTAAAAGTCTGGATGCTTATCTGAACCAATTCAACCCGCCCAAATTAAGGTTTTAGGCCTTATAGAATAGACTTCCTTGCAAGCCTTGTTGTAGTAAGACAAAAATTATATTTATTTTCTCCCTACAATAACATATAATATTTGCAGAGTATTTTAAATCACATTTTTGCAAGCTACAAAGTTTTGTTTCAGTCTTACATAAAGCTTCAAGTCAGTTTCCTTCTAGCCAAATCATTTGCCTTAGTTTAAAACCTTGTGGACCATGTTGCATTCCGTTTAAACTAGATAGAAAATCTCTCGTTATTTTGAATAAAAAGGAAGCTTTGAGCTATGCATCTTACAAAGTATGTCTAATGCAAAAAAGCAAAAATTCTGTATAGAAATAAAGCTTTAACTTGCCCATATGCTCCAGTAGGAGAAATAGGACGTTGTTACTGATACCAGTGGTTCAAAAGTCACTTTTTGTTATATGAGAGAGTGTTAAATTTGTTATTTGGGGGAGCTTACTAAAATGCCTCACTTTTCTTCTGTAAAAAAACTCACATAGAGAAGAAGCTAATTTTTTGATAGACCATAACTTTCACTTGAGCAATTTGGAAGACAGGATGTTGTTTGTTACAGAAATATTTCCTTTTGCCTTTTCACAACGAAACAGATACAATGCTTCCTGTTTCAAGTGGTTAACATTTTACAGTACTTGAAAGATTGTATGTGATTTTTTTTCAGGCAATAATAAAGGTTTGACCTGATGACTGGAATTGAGGGAATCATTTGTAACGGATAATTCATTAAATAGGTATGGCTTGTTTCTTCAACTAAAATATCTCCCTAGAGGAAACAAAAAAAGGTGATGGAATTTGTTATCAAGGTTAATAGAAAATTCTTTTCAAGTCAATGGAATGACTTGAAATAATTCTCTCCACTTATTAGTTATTTATGATTCTGTATTGGTAACATCTGGCACTATTGCTTCATAGTTAATTCAAGAATTTTTGAAATAAGTTCAGCACTGTTTCTGTGATTGTTTTCCTGTAAATAAAGAAAATTTTGTCTATGAGAAGAGACATTTCTCAAAAGTATATGAGATTTTCACACAAAAAGATTCTAATTGCTAGAACTGCTTATTGTAATATGCTAGCAAATACTTCCAGAACATTTTTGTAGAATGGAAAGAATTCAGGGGGAACCATAATAGGGTTGATTGGAATGAGTGAAGATACAGTGATTTCTACTGAATGTAAAAAGTCATCAGAAGAAAACAATCTGGAAAAAATATAAATGTGCTAATAAAAATTGCACACTTCTATGTGACTACATTGATACCTTTCCAGTAGGTCCTAAGCAGACATTGTAGGACAACTTCCATTTTGTTACACAGCTTCTTGAAGATCTCAATGCTACTACCTATCATTAACTTCTATTTACCATATTACCTGTATATAGATGACCAAAAACTCTATAGACACATTTCATCTGACAGATATACTGCATTATATACTTCTTTATCAGCACATTAATGCTGAAAGAAATATGAAATGTGTCTAAGGCTAAATCAGAAAAGGCTGAAGGGCTGTGAAAAAAACAGCTAAATCCCAAGAACCACTTACTTTCAGATGAGAATACATGTCCAAAAGCATCTAATGTACCGTGTGGTCCTGAAGTCATGATGAGCTAATCACTGATACTAATACCTTAGAGATGCAGTCACATTGGTCAATCTTCAGCCAGCAAGATGTTTTTATAGGTTCTAATTGTATGGTAATTGGCTAACATTAATTTATATGTTGTTCGTCCTAAGGTTAGGTTTCTGTTAAGCAGCCTCATAGATCTCCACAAGAATTTCAAAGGAGGATACAATTAATGCCTTGTGCAGGAGGTTAACAGAAATACCTGTTGCACTTCTCATCACTCTGCAAGACTCTTCCTTTCTTGCAAAAACTCTGTGCAAGAAAGAGCATAAGGAGGTGGAGAGGATATTTCAGCAACTAATACATTCAGCAACTAATACACAGAAACATCTAAGAACAACTCCATAGTCAGTCAATATTCTGAAGAAATCTTTGTTGTCTAGAAAATTATTTTATAAGATTTGCTTACTGAATTAACTAAATTGCTTTTAAATTGTTCAGTTACAATAAACCTATGCTCAGCAGTTTGTAACACAAGTAGAAAACCTTTCAATTGGCCAGGTCTGCATTTCAAATTTATGATATATTCCAAAACAGGAAGGTATCAAATGGTTTTATGTTTTGTTGCCAATACTAGACGCAGCTGTGGTAATTCCTAATTAACCAGGATGTGAGGTTTGGGAGGACATTCAATATGCATATGATTCAGATATTTCACTACTCAGTCTGTTAATGTTACCTCTTTTTTTTCTCCTGCTTTTCCCAGAAGCATCAGTACTGAACAGTAATGCTTACGTTGGTGGCATACTGTCAATTTTTTAAGGTCAGGGTCTAATAGTGTTGTGGAGAAGACTAAAAAAGGGTTATACTTTCCTGTAGAATAAATGTGTTATGATCAGTTCTGAGAAATGGATACTCTTATTCATAAAGAGGTCTAGACAATATTCTTAGTCATGATCTTATTAGTGCTGATTTATTAAAACTTCCTTTTCCCCAGGATAATTTCTGAATCCAGTGATGAAATGGCTTGTCTATAGCAAAGTCTATCCTAGAACTTTAGGTCTAGTTCTTTTTCATTAACTGCATTTTACCACAAAGGTAAGGCCATTTATAGGGAAAAAAAAAATATATATATATATGTAAATATATGTGTAGAACCACAATTGTTATGATAGGTAATAGACTGACAATTGTGCAAAACAACACACTCACATTCTACCAAAAATACCAAAATGCACCAGCTGTATTTGCTTCCTTTACATAATAAAATATTCTTTGCTTTTTTCAGAGCTGGCCTTTATTTTTAAATGAAAAGTGAACTTTAAGATAAGATTATATTCTCAAACATAAAAGGGTTTTCTTTATCTCACTTCCTGACACTCTGCTTTAGTTGTCTTTAAAAAAAAGAAAAAATCATTTGACCTTTTAAATGACTAGAATTGGAGATAAAACATCACAGAGCCCTGTGCAGCTGACAGACAACTGATCAAATAATTTTCAGTTGTTTTATATGTATTTTAATGTAGTGAAATTCAAAAAACCACAACATATTTGAAGAGCACCAATCTGGCTTTTTGTCTTTGATGTACATTTTCTGACAGTCACAAAAATTGTTGGTAAAACTAGCTGACTTATAAAAGAATATTTTTTATAATTATTGTTGGATTTTACTTTTACTTGGGATTTTCACCTTTATAATGGCAAAAAAGCTATGGAAAACCTTGATCTTTTTTCAGAATGCTATCAAAAATGGCTCAAACGAAACATGGGAACTTTGCTCATTAGGTTAGAAACTAGCTCAACCACAAATCAGTGTGCACCTGCTAAAATAATTGTCTCTGTCTGGTATTTTCCATATAATAATCCTTTACTGTGTAATGCAGTGTAGGTAAATCAGTTATCTTTTAAGTAGACCTGATGGCAATTAAACTTGATGAATAGCTGCTGTGATTCCAAGGTATTAGTCTTTGCTTCTTTCAACCTTGCTATTAATATGAATTTCCAATCCAAACACAATGTTGCAAAATGTCATGGACTCTGAAGACATCCAGAAGATGTTTAAGAAGACAAAATGAGAGTAAAGGTCATAGATATCCTTTTAAAAAGTTGAATAAAAATTAAACGAGGGCCAGGAAGATCAGACAGAAGAGCTTCATCTTCTCTTTAACCAGACTTGGGAGTTAGTCTTTGTCAAGCAGTGATAAAATGGATTAGATATGCTGGCAGTGTGGCCACAATGATTCAGGTCTTCAACTTGTGACAGATTCCTAGGATTTATGTTGCACACAAAATTTTTGTTCAGATAAATTTTGTCAAATACCTCAGCTGTATAGTTTAATCATGCCAGATGCGTGCAATAGTTAAAATGTATCGCAATAAAGAGCACAGACCACTAGGGGTCTGAGCATCCAGTCAGCTGTGTATTATTGTCCATCTACACAACCTCCAAAGAAGTTTAAAGGAAACACCTTGAGACTTGTGTGGATTTTTATTAACCCTGCACTGTGAATTGATGGGGTGCTGGTGAAAAACAAACATAGGCAGAGAAAACATGAGGTTTGCTCCGCACAAGAGCTCTTTATGGACGGTTTATGACATAGACTTGGAGTGGCCCAATATTGCTCCTATGACCTTCACCTCCCAAAACTTACAGGCATTTTGAGACTTTGTTCAGCCTGTGAGGGCCTGCCTGCCCTTGTCATTGCAACTCTCTCCTCAGTGTTGTTCTGAGAATTAATCGTGAGCACTGGAGACAATTACACACGCTTTTTGCCATCTCTTGACCTAAATTTCTGCCAGCTTCACTTTCCTAATCTACACACAGACCTAGTTCAGGATTGTGCCAAATTACACATGGCAGATTAGTAATGGGGTCTACAGTTTGAACTGGCACCCTAATTCCACACCCACCTTGGCACAAATTCAAAATAAGTTACAAGAGAGGAAAGGACATATTTAGCTTTTCTTTTTTCCGTATTTTTTCCCCCCAGGGCTAGGGAAAAATATTAAAGAAATAAAGCTGCTAATTTTTATTTCTACAGCTCTTGAGCCCCTTTGGTTTTCTGCTCTGTGTTAGCTTGCTGTTAAAAACTAAATTAAGAAGAATGGTTAGTTGGTTAAATACTTATACAGATATTTTAGTAGAGGAAAAATAAATACAATTGGGTTTATTATCTATATATGTATTAAATTTGTCAGTAAAGGCATCTCTCTGGATCCCAGTATGCCTTTCTGTATTATGTTTTGTTAATTTTGTTTTTGCTGTAGCTTTCTTCTGAATTTTCTCTGTATCTTAATCAAAACTGTCAAGAAAGAGCATGGAGAAAATAAATTTTGGTTATATGCTATAAAGCCAAAAGCAAACAAAATGTAAAAGGTCAAAATGAAAATTAAACTTGCTTCAAAATAAATCCAATATTACTACTAGACTTCACATTATCTAAGAATGCTCATTAAAGCAAAATTGAACAGAGCAGGAAAATAGATAATAAGTACACACTAACTTCTAGGGCAAATTTTTCTGAGTGATGAAGTTTTTCAAGAGCTTGAAGAGATTAAAGGCCTGCAGGAAAGCCTATTTTCCTTACCAGAGTCCCACTAGTGAGTCTTGCCAAATCTGCCTTGAGAACTAGAACAGGAAATACCCTCCCAGCAACTCTATTTGTAGATTCCTCAACTTGGGCTTTTACTCACAATCAGCATTCTGCATTTCTGGAGGATGGTCACATTTTTACCTCTATGAAAAAAGTTCTCAAATGTATGAATTTGACAGTAGTTGTTATGTATCTGTCATTCAAGGGAGCCTATGACGTACAGAATTTCAACCAAGTTGTTGAAATTTGGTAGCCAAGAAAGGACAGTCAGCCGGAACCAAGTCTTTTGAAGTATCATTTTATCCATACAAACTGTAACATTCTTATTCCTCTTTTTTTCTTGCCTTCAGACTCCACATTATAATATTTGCAATATAGTACATTTTTTAAAATTGGTGATTAGATCTATGGTTGTTAGAACAACCAAAAACCACCTGTCAGCTCTCAACTCTATAAAGTGATGAAGTACGAGAAAATAGTACTGAGTTCACTACTTATGGTCCATGTAGGACAATACGTGGTCTCCAAAAGTGGCACACCTAAAAAGTTTATGAAAATTAAGGTAGCTTCAGAATCTGCTTATTTTTTAGCTAGGGAATTTCCTGAACCAGAAGTCATTTCTGTATGTACAGACACACCAAACAGTTTGTTCTTTCATGAACAAGTCAAACCTTTCCACAAACCATG
>NW_009943409.1:0-10473 GCF_000696875.1 Nestor notabilis
GGGTGCCGATTCTGGCAGACTGGTGATGTCTTGGTGTCGATCCCAGTGGGATGATGATGGTCAGGTACTGATCCCAGCAGGGTGTCAGTGCCTGTGAGCTGCAGATGGTGGAGCGGAGCTGGGGCTGGAGGAGCAGTTACAGCCGTGGTTGCTCCCTGTGTGCTGCCTGATGTGGGACCATTTGCTCTGTTCAGCTTCCAGCACCAGCGACACTGGAATGCTATTGGGACCAAGCACCTTTGCACCATCACACACAATTCCAGAACACAACAGCAGGGCTTTTTAGCAAATCAGGTCAGATATTTGGAGTCTTGTAGATGGGAATGGCCCAGCCAGCAATGGCAGCTTTGTCCTGATTAATGTTGTCAAGGGCAAGAACCCTGCCGGTGCGATTTGCTTTTCATTATAGGTCATCACATCGGTGGCTTAGGAGAGCAGTTTGCCAGAGTTAGCTTCAGCTCTGGTCTTTCATGTGTAAGCAGCCTTGCACTTCAGGAGGCTGTAAGTAAAAACCGTGTTAGCTGTAAATAAAAGCTGCACAAGTCTCACTCCAAGCGGCTCCAGAAGAGTTGTGTCCCACTGGTCCTTTCCAGGGGTTTCCATGGAATTCCCACCTGCGCAAATCCCGTTGCATCTGAGCAAACCTTTAAGGAAGGGTCTCATTTGGGAAGAAAGACTTCTCTGGAAAGAATGGTTAAGAGTGAAATGTCTGTATGAGTCCTTACCAAGACGTTAGAATTCAGGCAGTGTGATGAAGCAGTGGTGAATGTGCAGGGTGATCTTCCTGCCCACATCCCCGGCAGCGGGGCTCAGGAAATCTTTCCTTCATAACCAGTAGTGCGTAGAGGTGGAGGATGGAAAAATCAAAGCTGAATTGCGTGTGGATACAAAAGGATAAATCTAATGGAAATCTGCTCCAGCCGAGCTGAGAAATCAGAGCAAGCCCTTTACTTCTGTCAACACCAACGCAGTGGAAATCGAAGGGACAAAGCTGCCATTTCCAATTGACCATCTCCATGGAAACAGCCGCCCGGTGTCAACAGTTGGTGGAGTGGGATGTAGGAAGCGAGGCGCTGTCCTTCCTCAGCAGGGCACTAGGACAAAGGACCTGGAGCCTCGGTCGCTGCTTGTAGGTTTGTAAAGTGTTTGGTGTTGGTCGGGAGCAGGCAAGGGCAGGGCTGATGCAAGGGTTTGCAGTGGGCCATCCGAGATACAGCAAGAGGGGGAAGCAAACAGAAACCTGGCCTTGGTTATTCCAGTGGTTAATGTGGGAGGTGTCATCATTGTTACTCAAAAAACAAAAGACAGGCCCTTCGCTGTCAAAACAGAGCAGAGGAGAGTGCACAGGGGATAGGGAATGGTTTCATTCTGAAGTGTACATACACGTATGTGTTAAGAGCTTTGGAATAGGAACAGGAAGCATAAAATGGATGAAGTGGCAAAGAGGGATGTCTGAGAGCATTCAGAAAGGGTGGAATGATCAAATTTAAATGTGAGGAGGTATTTTAGGGACAATTTTGCTTTGGGTAAAGAAACCACAAAGAGGGGAATGGTCAGTATTTTGGCTATTGATGGCATTTGGGCTAGAGTGAAGGCCTTAGGAGATGGGGAGGAGGAAGAGCTCTGCAAGACTGGAGGACCTGGTAACTGTGCAAGAGCGAGTACCGCCAGCAGTGACATAAGGCAGGAATAGCCAGGGTGTTGTAAGAAACCTGGACAATTGTACGACTTCCCTTTGGCTTCCAAGCTGCTTTTTTGCTGTTATTCCAGATAACTTTTCATTCCTGTGCTCCTGATGGTCCAAGTGCTGACAGCACTAATGAACAGGGAGCCACTGGACCAACGTCAGAGCATCATTTTTATTGTCTTTTTTTCAAAAGGAAAGAAAGAGAAGAAAGGTGTGAGCCCATAAAGAGGGTAGAGGCATTTCTGCTACGAGCAGCATTAGCATTCTGGATTGTGGACCTTCCTCCAGCCTCAGTTCTTTTCTTCAAGCACCCAGTGAAATAGCAGTAATTCTCCCCGGCTCCGCTGTGCGGAGGGTGCCTGGCAAGAGGAATATGTTGCTGCTGTAATGCAGCAGCTCTTAGACCCGTTTGTGGTCTCACTGGAAGAGAATGTGTTAGAGCAATTCACAGCTTTCATTTTAAATTACAAGGAAAAGCAAGAGGTGTCTGAACAGAAACACACATTCAAATACTTCCCAGAATTTCTGTTAAGCTTCAATCATTCCCCCCCCCTTTTTTTGTGTGTGTTCCTACATTATGACTATATTTAATCAAACATAGTTCTACAGTGGTTTCACTTCTCGAACCACTAAGAAACAGGAAGAACGTGTGTATGCTTTTTATTAACCTTCCTTTCATAATGCACTTTCTTTCCCTATCCTGCTGATTCATTATGTGTCAGGAAGCCAAGCGTGACATGTTAAAAGCCATCTTGATAGTATTTGGTATTCAGTACTAACAACTCACCAGCTCACAGGAGTTTTTCTTTCAAAGGGGGAGGGAGAAAATCTGCATATTGGATGTGCCAAGATAGTGAATAATTTGCATTAAGCATCCAGACAGTCTATTTTTTTGCAATCTGTCACCCTTCAGTGGCTTTTTGGTTTATAACCTTTATAACATACGGGGAGCATAAGCACTAAAAACACTTGCAGCACATGGACAAAAGATAGAGCCCTTTGGGATGAGCTGGAGCAAGGCTAGAGAAGGACCTTCCCTCAGCAGCAGTAGATCCACAATGGGACTTTGTTATACAGGAAGCACCTGAAAATAATAGGCATGGTGCTACGAGTGTCCATCCTTAAAGCTGTTTGTTATTGCGTAGCTTCCAGCTCACCGCTTGATTCCGACTTAGGAACCATCGTCATGAATACACAAACCAGACTTGCCCCCTGTCACACGCTGCTCATCGCAGGGTTTAGCAGCAGGAGGGCACAGACTCTGACAGAGAGCTGTAGATCAGACTTTCTGTACCTAGCAGCACGTGTGCCAGCCCTTTCCTGTAGCAAAGCATCGCTGAAGTAACCCGAAACAAGTTAATGCAAAGTTTCTCAGTGATAATTGCAGCCCAGTAACTTCCTATACTATAACCAAGAGTATTCCAGACACATGACTGCATTTTAATCTCGCTGGCAATGTATTTTTTTCACAAGTGCCATTTGAACATCGCTTATTAGGAATAATACCACATGTGACAGAATAATGTTCCTAGAACACTAAACCAAATGTGACTGGAGGTACTGAAGCAGTAAGCGTCTATAACCTGAAACTTAGACATAACAACGGGAACTGAGTGCTAAGAGGGAATTCAAAACTGTGAACATACAAGAAAGCAAAATCTGTTGGGTACGATAACAATAAATGTGGCTGTCAAGCAAGTATAGAGGGACTCATTACTAAGCTAACTGCAGCACTTTAAATAGTGAGATGAGGAGGAATACTTGTAAATCTTATTTACCGTTATTTCTGCAAGTTAATCCCACAAAGTTGAAGTCTGTGGGACTTGTAGCTTTGATTTGGTGTATTCTGGATAAGGATTTCAGAATATAACATGCAAGGAGCCTGCTTTGATAGAGTGTGACAATGGAAAGAAGCAGCTCTTCAGGCCTGAGCTGCCAGGCACAGGGGCAGCTTGGAAATGATGCTGCCACCAACCATCTCTTCCCAAAATCTGCAAGTGAGCTCTAATGCACACAAAGGATAAATAATATGTACATATAAATTGCTTAGAGAGACGTTAAAGGAGACAGAAGATGCTTTGAGTAGGTTATTATGGCGAAAACATTTTTATAAATGCTTTTTCCATTGTTAGTCAAGTTGAGAATGTCATTGTTGTGTGAAATTCTGCATCTAAAAATGCTGAGAGGGAGCCTTTATTCAAATAATACCTGTGCATGCAGTTTAGCATTCTCATTTAAATAGCTAACAGGCCAAGGGAGTCCCCAGGAGACCTGCAGCTTGCAGCGTGTTCTGCAGCGTTACCCCCTTGTCACCCAGGTCAGTGGAGGAACTTGCACAGTGTCTGCTAGTGACTCCCCAAAACTGAGTCAGTCTTCCCTGCTGCCAACCGGGATCTGACAATGAAGACAAAAGGCAAAAGGTTTGTATCTGCTATTATACTGGCATATTTTTGGCTGCTGATTTTATTATAAAACTAACTCATTTTGGTTTCATATTAGACAGAAGAATATTCCAAAGTGCTCCTTGGAATTGTACTATCTTACTTCAGTGAAACGCAAGTGTTTTGTTGCCTTCAGGTTACATGCACTAGTCACAGTCCTTACAATTCCTTGGCTTAGTTGCAGAGCCACCATTAGCAGCAAACTGAAATACAGCAAGATACTCTACTGAGGATTTTTTCCTCTGTATGTACTTAATCCAGGAATTGCATTTGGGAGCCTATAGATATCAGGGAGCAGAGAACAGTAGAACAATAACCATTACTGTGGCTTTTTATAGGTCTCTTTCAGTTCTGATACCAAGCAGCAGGACTGGGTTTCTGCTGTTCTTTTGCAGCGGCTTTTGATGGCTTCTGGCTTGGTTTTGAAGTTTCTGATGGGAAGTTTTACTGTTCTCTTTGCAGTTCATGGCATTAAGTGGACATGCAGCAATGGAAACAGCAGTTCAGGGTTCTCGGTGGAACAGCTCGTGCAGCAGATCCTTGATAGTCACCAGACCAAACCGCAGCCTCGGACACACAACTGTCTCTGCACTGGTACCTTGGGTGAGTACCCTGGGAGGGCACAAAATGATCACAGCTTAATCCAGACATGGAAAGGGTTTGTAGCACTGCAGGGCTAAATGTGCTGTATCATGAAACGCTGAGTGAGACACAATGAACTCAAAGGTGACAGAAGAAGTCTTGAGGCTAATCAGATACAGCTGGAACTCCTGGAAAACGTCACCACTGTGTAATGTGCAAGTTCTGATGAGTGCTCTCCATATGTGACCTGCTCAAAAAGCCATATTCTCTTCTACATCCTCAAATTTTGTTACTTAGTGCTCACCCTCTGAAAGTCCTCGCCCTGCAGCCCCCTTTGCTGAAGACAGCGGGTGCAAGTAGTTAATTACAAGGCATCACCAGGACAAGACAGGTTTTATTTAGGTATCATGAAAATACAGGCGATTTCTTTCCTGTTAAAGAAGATGGATTTGTTTTGAGTGAGACTATAACAGCAAGAAACAGCATCTTTAGTATTATCTTTACATGGAGAGTGGGAAGCTGAGTGATTCACTTTTCCAACTCATCTAGCCATCCTTTCCTAGGACTTTGGTCAAGTAAAATCTATGACATGTTAATTAGTCTTTATCAAAATGTATAAAGGAAAGCTGACAGTGCTTCAGAGGGGTTACTTTCTTATCCTTTTTTTGGGCAGTTGCATTATATAGTGAAGGCTTAAGTAAGAATTATGACCTCTGAAGTACCTGAGTTTGGATTAAAATTCAACCCTTAAGGCTCAGCATTTGATCCAGGCTTGCAGATCTGAACATGAAGCCTTTTATTCTTCCCTTTGATGTTTTGTCTTGTGCTAAGTCTGCCGCATGCTTTTTAACATAACAGTAGCACTTTGTTTTGTAACGGCTCGCACATTGACACATACATCCCCAATTCCTTACTGTCATCTGCAAAGGCAGCAGCATGAAAGCCTCTCCCTTGTTCCTGCTCATCTCTATACCTAGGAGAATAGAGAGATTTAATATTGCATTTGGTCTCAAAAGCACTGTCCTGAACTACTTTAAGTGACCTGATTCAAATCTTGAGCACATAATAGAGAAGTTCCCTTCCAAGGGCAAGGAACAAAAGATTCAGCAAATTGCAGTGGCTACACGGAGGCTTTATGTTACCCAGAAGATGGCATTTATAATTGTAGCCATTAGCTATAAGGAGGAGGTTTCTTTCCCCTTTTAGTCATTATACAGTACCATAATTAATGTCCTTACCTCATTCGAGGGAAAATGAATCAATTAAGGAAAGAAACATCAAAAATTCATGGGCTGTTCTTTAAACAACCAAAGCAGTCCCTGCACCAGAGTCTGTGGCTCTGATGCCTTTGCAGGCAGAACTGTTTACTTCATCCTACCTGATTTCCAAGCTACCAGGAGCTTGGGCAGTGTCCATCTTCTGCTAGGCCAGCACCAGCTGGGTCAGTGCCATGGAGGGTTGTTTCCTGGTGACCTTTGTTTGAGCATTCTTTAGCCACTCCAGTACTCATCCTGCGCTCTGCATGCGACCTCCAGAAGTGCAGAAGGTTTATCTGTCAGCGGATGAATGCCTTAGAACAAAGGAAATCCATTGCAATCCTTATGGGAGAGAAGGCTTGCTTTATGCTGGCTGATGTGCTGCTACTTTAATAATTTGATTTGCAGCTGTAATAGATAAAATGATGGCAAAAGGTAAGGGTTGCAATCTAGGCAGAAGGGTAATGCTAAGGACAGGAGCGTGATATGGCATCTGTCACCTCCAGGTTACCAGTCAGCATCCAGCCCACGGGGGCTGTTGTCAAACCACCCAGCATCAGCCAGTGTGAAGAGCTGAGCTTCTTCTCACTGTGTCACAGGGGGCTGAGGTCTTGTCTGTGGTGCAGATGAAACAGGGCCTGCGAGGCAGAACCCCCCTGCCACAGCTGGCAGCAGCAGCCCTCACTGTGCAGAGTCTGCACTGAGATTGGCCACGTTTAAGTAGCTTTGAAACTTGTCACTGATGCCAAGTCCTCTCCTCCTAATGTGTTGTCTGGGGCAGGGAGGAAGAGGGTTGGTGCTATGTGGGGTGAGTGCACACATGCCTGTTTTGAGGTTGCTGTTGTTGCATGCAATGGATCTATGCGTTAGAGAGAAGGGGAGCTGTAAATCTGGCACTGGTGAGAAATTGTTCTATTTCGAAGGTGTGTTTCTCACTCTGTGTGTGCTCACTCACTCTCACACACGTGTGCACAAACACAGCTCTCCTTGTGCTACAGGCGTGAGAGACCCAGCTAGCTTAACTTTGCACTCACTGAATGGCAATGTTGTTGTTCTCTGGCACAGGGGCAGGAAGCAGTGTGCATCACAAGTGTAACAGTGCCAAACATCGCATCATATCACCAAAGGTTGAACCAAGGACAGGTGGGTACAGCGCTCATTCAGAGGTACAAAATAACGATGTCTCTGAAGGCAAGAACGAGCACAGCCATGGCAAGACCTCCAGCCGAGAGAAGAGGAATGGCAAAGTGGCGAAACCAGTGTTGCTCCATCAAAACAGCACTGAGGTTTCTTCCACCAACCAGGTGGAGGTCCCTGACACGACCCAGAACTCTCCGGTGTCCATCAGCAGTGGATTAAACAGTGACCCGGATATGGCGGATAGCCCGGCCGTCACTGGTGTGTCCAGTATGGCTGTAGCGTCAGTGATGGGAAGCTTGTCACAAAGTGCCACCGTATTTATGTCAGAAGTCACCAGTGAAGCTGTGTATACCATGTCACCCACCTCTGGCCCAAATCAACACCTTCTGTCCTCAGATGCCGCTGCACAAGGACTGGTACTTGCTGTGAGTTCAGATGGACACAAATTTGCTTTTCCAACCACCGGCAGTTCAGAGAGCTTGTCGATGCTACCCAGCACTGTCTCCGAAGAACTTGTGCTCTCCACAACTTTAGATGGAAACAGAAAAATTCCAGAAACCACCATGAATTTTGACCCAGACTGTTTTCTTAACAATCCCAAGCAAGGGCAGACTTATGGTGGAGGAGGTATGAAAAGTGACAGCATCAGTACCAACATAAGGCAGTCACCCACAACAGAACGTAGCTTCAACTTCAATACAACCCTCACGAAAGAAATCAAAACTGAGGACACATCTTTTGAACAACAGATGTCCAAAGAAGCGTTCTCCTCCTCCTCTGCATCTAACACTCTCACCCTCACTACTGGTTCAGGTTTGCTTCCATCTGGAGGAGGTCTGAGCCCAAGCACCACCCTGGAGCAGATGGACTTCAGTGCCATTGACTCCAACAAGGACTATTCTTCCAGCTTCAATCAGACCGTCCAGAGCCCTCACGTTCATCAGACCCCTTCCCCCAGCTTCTTTCTGCAGGATGCCAGCAAACCTCTTCCCCTTGAGCAAAACACTCACAACAATTTGAATGACACAAGTGGCTCATTTGTGAACACGTTAGGAATCCCCAGTGTGAAGACAGAATCCTCCTCCCAAACCACTTCCAACTGTAATGGCACAGTGGAAACCAGAATAGAGTCCACCTCTTCTCTCCAGCTCATGCAGTTCCAAGCAAACTTCCAGGCTATGACTGCAGAAGCTGAAGTTCCCATGGAGACCTCCCAGCAGGCAGAAGGGAATGAAAATCTACTTAAATCAGGGGATCTTCAAGCCTGCAGCACAGAACACTACTTGCAGCCTGAGGCCAACGGGGGTATTAGGAATGGGAACAATCTCCCTATTCTCCAAGGAAACATGGTACAAGGACTCTATCCTGTGGCCCATCCCAGCTTAAATAACTCCTCCAACATGGAGCTTAACTTGGACCACTTTGACATCTCCTTCAGCAACCAGTTTTCTGATCTAATTAATGATTTCATATCGGTAGAAGGTGGGAGCAATGCTCTCTATGGACATCAGCTGGTATCAAGTGACAGTGCTGGACTGTCTCAGCCTGAAGACAGTAACAGAGCAACCTACAACCAGGCTGAAATGTGCATTCCTTGCTGCAGTCCTCAGCAAGCCAACATGCAGCTCAGCAGCACGGAGAACGGAGCCAGCACCATGGCGTACATGCATGTGGCTGAGGTGGTCTCAGCAGCCGCGGCACAAGGCACTTTGGGGTTGCTACAGCAGAGTGGGCGCTTGTTCATGGTGACAGATTATTCACCAGAATGGTCTTACCCTGAGGTGAGTCCAGGGCTTTTACTCGTTCACATTTACTGCCTAATCTTTCATTGCTTTGTTAATAAGGGCTCCCAAGAACTGGTTTGTTAAAGCTTTGACAAGGCTTGTAAAATACTTCTCTTAGGAGTCAGAGCATCCAAGGCCATTTGCATGTCTGAGTGTACTTTTAATTAAGTACTTCATTACCCTGACAGGGCCCTTTCTTCACTTTAGGAAGCATCCAAACAAATGTTTTCTTTCATTGAAAAGCAAAGTGTGTCCCCTGTGATGGCTTCATGGTGCTACCTAGCCATATGAGAGCATGCACCACAGTTCAAAGTGGAAGAAGCACAGACTTCTGAGCCAGCAATAGACAAGCAGGTTGTTTTGAATAAGACAAATGGTCCTTGGTGGTTTTGTAAGCCCAGCATTGGAGCACTGTTGTATCTGCTGCCTTACAGATACAACAGAGATCTGTTGCTCAGGAAAAGATCTAGCTCTCCCCAATTACCAGTCCTGTGGTGGCACCCCCAGTAAGTGTGCATCTGACACCACTGGGTGACAAGTTTGCCGGTGGGTGAGGCAGCAGAATATGCAGTAATAAGCAGAGGAGGTGGCTTAACCTTCAGCTGAATGATGCCGTGACAAGCCCCAGGACCACAGTGTTAGAGCACCAGGTGATGAGCTGGTATTCAGCAGCTCTAAGAGTTCACATACTCTGCAGTGATAAACTTGGTGTGAAAACGTGGGTGTTCACCCTGTAGGTGGAAAGAAAGGTTGTCAGCGTGCAGGAATGGCTGATGGGCACTGGCAGAAAGCCTCCTGCAGGACTTTCTGCCCTCCATTTAGTCCACCATGCACAGGCTCAGGCATCCTGCCACTCTTACGGCCTCACCACCATTTGCGTGGCCTGTGCTGAAGGGAAATCTGGGACTATCCAGGGCAGGAGCTGCCCAGGATCGTCACCTCTGCCTGCTGCCAAACCCAGAGTCCTCTCTAGGAGACAAGGTGGTCGTCACTGACCGTCTACCCCTCACCACCGGCCGAGGTTGACCTTCTCTTGGTGTAAAACTGGGTCTGAACGTGCCAGTCTTGCTTCTCCGGAGTATTACACAAGCTGAAGTGTCAGCACCGTGTGGTCACTACCACTGTTACCATACTGACTGTTTAACCTGCAGCAGTAACGCAGTGGTGGCTTTCTCAGCACCTAAACCCAGTTAGGCTTCATTTGGAAGGCGCACAGTGTTCTGGGCTATGCTGGGCTATGACACCGCTTCCGCTGTACCTGTTGTCTGACTTTTGAGGTCCCAAAACTCCACGAAAAACCCCCTAACAGCAGAACCCCCGCCTTTATGGTGCAAACCTTTCTGTCTCGCTGCTACCATGGAAACCCTTTTGTTACCCATCGCTACACTGATGACTGCTGGGCTCCCGCAGCGCTGGTTGTATTTCACACAGACCACAAGGACTAATCCATCTGCACAGACTCGACACAGCGTTTTCAGACCCAGCACAGGCACAACATTGCTTTTTTGGCTGCGGGGGTTCGCCCCCGGAGCTTCACTTTGGTTTGGGGCAGCGCCCAGCTCTTCATGTGCTCGGGAAGGGGC
>NW_009943410.1:0-2325 GCF_000696875.1 Nestor notabilis
TATATAATTATTTTCTGCTTTGTTTGAACTGCCACGAGTGTGCACGGGGGAGAGTGCCATGCCCGACAGGAACCGAAGTCATACCCTGTGCTCCTTGTTAACTTGCCTTGGAATGCTTTGTTATTAAAACACTCTGAACATAATTTCGCATCCAGTTCTTACTAACAGTAGGGTCGCTGGTGGTGGTGGTGGTTTTCTGTGAAATAAATTGGCAGATTGGTACCAAAGACATTACACCACGTCCTGTGTGCGTTGCTGAACAGGCATTTTTTAGGCGTTTGCATTCTGTGATGAGGTTTCCTTTGATTTGCACAGGGGTTATTCTTAATTTTCAAAGGTTTTGTGCAATAAGCTTTGAGGAAAATTTTGAAACAATCTCAAGAAGGAAAAAAACTAAACCAACTTTTAGCATGGGCAGCCTTTGGCTTTGGGTTTCCCCAAGTCGAGGGTTAGCCATCCTGTAGTGCTCAAGCCCCTTTAGAAATGCTTCTCAGGCGTGACATGATGTTGGGATGAATGGAAAAGCCCCATCCCAGCTCCAGGGATGCTGTTGCCCTCCATGACTGCAGGGACCAAGCACCTCAAAGAAGAGTCCCTGCAAGCTTTTGTACCTCTTGGGGAAGGACAGATGTACTTGCCTGACATTGCTTCTCGCTGCTTAGTCCAGCTCCTTCAAGGTTATCAACCTACGGAGCACGCAACCCATAAACCATCCTCCTGCCACCCCAGCTCTCGCGGTGACTTGGGGGGACCTCTCTCCTAGCTGCAGGGCAATGCCTGGCTGTTCTTCTCCAGCATCTCTCTGCCAAGGCTGTCCCTTGCCACCGAGCCAGGCTGATCCCTGGCTGTCCTGCCTCTGCTATCGTCCTGCTCAACAAAAGAACAGAGTTTTCATTCAGCAAAGCCCATGGCTAAAACTGCCTTTAGTTTATTTCCTCCCCTTAAATAAATATATATATATATACAGTATTAAATCAACATTTATGTGTGTGTATATATATTTATCCAATGCTCTCACAACAGACCTTTCTTTTGAAGAGGGCACACAGACCTGAGGGGTTGTTTTTTTTTCTTTTCCAGTAACTAAGTATAATAAGCACTGGTATTTTTGTACAAAAAACAGAAAAATACAAAACAAAAGACTGACTATTATGTGGTATGCATGACATTAAAACAAAAAAAATGGTGGTTTCAAAGCAATATGTACCCTGGTGTGTTTGCCATATCCTAGAGTCCAGCTTAAAGTGCACCTGATCTGTATTGCATTTTGATATTAATCTCTCTGTACAATGTTTTGCATGTAATTTATATGGTTCTTGGGAGAAAAAACCAAAATTGAATGAATTGTCGGTTGGTGGCTTCTGAGACAACAGGCTCCAAGCAGAGATAATAGTCCAAGTGGAAGCAAAAGAGTGGTTGAGGGGTGGGAAAAGGAGGTACATAGAAATACGAAGCGTGCTGGGGGTGGGGGAGACGGGTCCTGGTTTTGAATCAATAAAGCTTTGGCTGTTGAGCAGAAACACTGCGCAAGTGCGTCCAGAGAATAAAATGTGCCCACATGTAACTGATGTCCTCAGTGTGTCCAGCAGCTTGTGAAGTCCATCCCGCATCCTCTCCTAGGATGGCTGGGCTTCCCATGGGAGCAAGCTGGAGCGTGGAAGTGGGGGTCTGCGGGGTGGAGAGAGGGATGGGGATCAAAAGCAACCCTGCTGCTATAGAAGCACCCTTTAGTGTGGGTTTTCTGTCTGCGCAGGCTTCACTGTTGAGGCAAGGGTTGGCTGGTTGCACCCAGGACTTTATCTCTGTCAAATGGCATCCAAAGCAGCGTTGCTGGGCTACGTGTTGACCTGCCCTTGAACAAAGATCCCCCCTTGAACAAAGATCCTCCCTTGAACAAAGATCCCCCCTTGAACAAAGATCCCCCCTTGAACAAAGTGTCTCCGTCCATGTCTAAGCAAAGACCAGAACCAGCTGTCAAATGGCATCCAAAGCAGCGTTGCTGGGCTACGTGTTGACCTGCCCTTGAACAAAGATCCTCCCTTGAACAAAGATCCTCCTTTGCCCCCTTCCCTGATGGCACCTCCGAGGTGATGCATGGCGGAGGTTGTGATCCCCAGCTCCTGGGGACCAGCTTTAAGCCGTGTCCTGCCTCTGTACTGGGACTATGGTGCTTCCATAGAGGCGCTTTGCCCAGATGAGAAGGACAAGGGGAAACACAAGCGAGCAGCCCCTGCACTATGCTGGCTCCAAAGCACAATGGTTGCTCTGGAGCTCTTCTAACTCCCTGCCTTCAGCAGAGGGGGGGTTGCTTTTCTCTGTCTTCAC
>NW_009943410.1:2405-2733 GCF_000696875.1 Nestor notabilis
AACCAAGATCCCCCCCTGAACAAAGATCCTCCTTTGCCCCCTTCCCTGATGGCACCTCCGAGGTGATGCATGGCGGAGGTTGTGATCCCCAGCTCCTGGGGACCAGCTTTAAGCCGTGTCCTGCCTCTGTACTGGGACTATGGTGCTTCCATAGAGGCGCTTTGCCCAGATGAGAAGGACAAGGGGAAACACAAGCGAGCAGCCCCTGCACTATGCTGGCTCCAAAGCACAATGGTTGCTCTGGAGCTCTTCTAACTCCCTGCCTTCAGCAGAGGGGTGGTTGCTTCTCTCTGTCTTCAGTAACACCAAGGCCAAGCCGTGAGGAGAA
>NW_009943410.1:2751-3290 GCF_000696875.1 Nestor notabilis
TTCAACCTGAACCTTGCCCACACCGACCCTTGGAGCTGATGCTGGGTGACACAAACAGGGTGTAAAAGCTTCACTGTGCAGCCTCCATCCTGCTTCCTCAGGGCAGTGGCTGTGCCAGCTTCTAACACCGGCATGGAGGGAAGCTGAGGGAGGCAGGTTGAGGTCCATGATCCACCATGAAGCCTCAGCAGCTCTGTGCTGCCCTGACAAGAACCCAAAGCACCCCAGCACCTCGGAGGTGTCCCCAAACCCCAAGGCAAGCGCCGGGAAGACAGGTTTAAACCATAACACAGCGTCCAGCTTGGAAAGAGCAGCTGCGGTGAGGCAGCGCCGCAAGGGAGGAGATGGCTCCCTCAGACACCCCAGCCGGACGCCGTGGTGGGCAGGGTGCACGCTCTGACTGGAAGCTGGGTGCAGGGCACCGCAGCCGGGCTAGAGATGGAGGGGAAGGGGGAAATTATCCCATTCCCACCATGGCGAAGGGATTTGGAGCTAAAGGAAACGTTGGGATACGTCGGAGGAGGGAAAGGCAAAAAACC
>NW_009943411.1:0-2766 GCF_000696875.1 Nestor notabilis
GGAGCTGGAGGAGCTTTAAGGTGCCTTCAACTCAAACCACTCTGGGACTCTGTGATTTCTCTGGTCCTCCCCCATGGGCAGCAGCACCCAGAGAGGGATGTACCTTTAGGGGGAAGCCTTTCCCTCAAGGCATTTAGGAAATGGCTTCTGGCTCCCTCAGGCTCCCAAACCCTTGTCTCTGCTGCCAAGAGCTCTGTGCCACTGTGGTGCTGAGCGTGGCTGTCCCTCCCTGTCCCCTGTGCTTTCTGCAGGCTCTGGCTCTGATTGAGCTCTACAATGCTCCCGAGGGCCGTTACAAGCAGGACGTGTATCTGCTGCCCAAAAAGATGGGTGAGTGAAGGGAACGGGGGCTGGATCCTCCTTGTGCCTTTTGGTGCACATCCAACCCTGCTCAGCACCAGGGCTGGGGCTCAGCCCTGCCATAGGCTTACATGGGGGTGAATCCATGGTGCTGACTGGTCTGGACCACACTAGCCCCAGTGTGGTGCCACACAGTGAGTCCATAGAGTGCACCCATCACCCCAGCAGCGAGCAGTGGGTGACGTGCACCACCTGATCCCTTCTTTCCCCCTCGCCCAGATGAGTACGTTGCCAGTTTGCATCTGCCTTCCTTTGATGCCCACCTCACAGAGCTGACGGATGATCAGGCCAAATACCTGGGACTCAACAAGAACGGGCCTTTCAAACCCAATTACTACAGGTCAGTGGTGGCTGAAGCTGCTGTGTCCCCACCTCATGGGTGTCCCCTTGCTCCCAAGAGCCATGTCCCCAAGCACCCGTGGCCTCACCATCCCCTCTCTTCTCTCCTAGATACTGATGGACCATACATGAAGGACCAGACCACACAAGGCAACATTAGAGAGATTATTTTTAAAGATCATTTTTAGTTGGGTTGACTTTTTTTTTTTTCCTTTTTGTTTTGGGTTTTTTTTTGAGGGTTTGTTTTTTTTTTTTTTTTTTTTTAACCAACAAAAGAACCTGGTTTTACATTTACCAATGTGATTTTTAAGGTCACTTTTCTTACCTATTTCCCTCCCCGGTTTTGCCCCTTTTATGTGCTCACATCTCTGATCTTAGCAGACAACCTGGGATTTGCTTCTTGCTTTCATGTGGCTGAAGCCACTGGTGGCTCCTGGGGAGGGTTTTCCCTTTCCTGCTCCTTCCTGCAGCGATGGTTCTGAGTTTGAGGAGGGGGTGTGGGCTGTGTTCCTTGTCACCTTTCCAGCCCGTGTTACTCACAGCGGGGACCCTGCAGATCCGGAGATGCTCTTTTACCTTTCTCTTCTCTTTCTTTCTTTGTGTGGATTATCTGCAACTTCTAAATTGCCTTAAAGAGCCCGGTTTTAGCTGCTAGAGCAATGCTCCGAGCGCTGCTTGGGAGCAGAGTGGCGCCTGGTGGCCACCTCGAGAATGGGTGACTGTCCCCACGCCTGCCCTGGGCCGAGGGGGGCAGTTCACTGTTTCAGGGTGCTAATCTGAATTCGATGGGGGTCGCTTTACCCAGCATTATCCTCATCTCTCCTAGGTTTTTCTTGTTGGTTTTTAGCCAAACTGCACCTTAATTGAGTTAAACCCAGCGTTTGGTTTTGGTTTTGTTTCCTCTTTTCCTTTCTGATCGTTATTACAGAGATGGTTTGGAGGAAGGGGGGTGGGGAAAGCATCAGGGATGCGGCCCCATCTCTCACCCAGAAGCAGGGGGGGGTCGAAGGGAGGCTGATGGGGTTTATTGGGGGTGTTTCTGTTTTGAGCTGCACACAGAGCTGAGCCTTTGCTGTACCCCAGAGCCCTCTGCTCCCCACCGCTCCCCCTGCCCTCACAGTGCGTTTCAGCCGCTCTCCTCGCCTCCTTCATCCCCTTCCTCATCCTCTCTTCTTCATCTCTTGCAGCTTATCCTGGGGGGGGGGGAAGCTCCTTGTAGCCCCAGTGAGGTTTCTCTTGGCTTTTTTTTTTTTTATCCTCCCCCCTGTTGCCTCTTTTGTGGGTTCCCCCCTGGCCACGGAGGGAAGGAGGATCCCGGCTGCCGGCGTCTCCCGGTACATGGATAATGGAGATGCTGTGGTCCCCCTGAGGCTGCTCCTTCACCTCCAGCCACCCCAGGGCTGGGGCCCTCCTTGGGGCTTTGCAGGTTTTGAGGTGCAACGCTCCCTTGTTGGGATGGGAGGAAAAGGGGAGGGATGCTCATGGCTTGGATCACCCTCCTCTTCTCCTCTCCACCTCCTTGTCCTTTGACTATTCCTTCTCAGCCTGCCTGCTCTCCTCCTGGACTTGGGATTCACTTGCCTCAAAGGGTCCCTTCCACCATCCCGCAGCCTTCCCCCTGGGATGGATTCCTGCAGGGAGGGACTGGGATCATTCCCCTTTCCCTGTGTGGGGATCCCTGCGCTTGGGGGGTCACAGCCCCCCATTTCCCCTTCCATGTTAGGGTCGAACCTTGGCTCCGTAAGGGCTCCGTCTCTATAAGCCATGTCACAGGGGGAGCCTGGGGCTGGCGGTGGCAGCGTCGGGCCGGGAGAGGTTTATTTTGTATATGAATGATTTTTAATGAATGCAATATTAATCCTTGCAGATGAGCAATAAATCATTAAAGTCTAATTAAAACTATTAGGAAAACCGAAGCACTTTTGCCTTGTGGGAAGTTTATTCGGAAGAAGGGAGAGCCCCATCAGAGCCCTCTGAGCATCTCCAGGCTCCTGCATTTTGGGGTCTGACCCCCCTCTCCACCCTTTTACTTGGGGTTTAAACACCATCAGGTCCCTCTGAGCCCCC
>NW_009943412.1:0-203 GCF_000696875.1 Nestor notabilis
GGAGGCCGGAACGAGGAAGCGGAGGAGCTGCCCCCGTCCCTTCCCTTACCCCGAGCCAAGGAGCAGGGCGGGGTTTGGAGGGTGTCTCTTGGAACTGCTTCGGCCTCGTCTGGTGCGCGCGGGACTTGCCTGTACAGGCAGCGCTGCCCCAAATTACTCGTGGGGGTGGTGTGGAACCGTGTCATCCCAGGGGAGGGGGGAGG
>NW_009943412.1:286-4540 GCF_000696875.1 Nestor notabilis
TCCCCTGTGCAGCCAGACCCTGCCCCTCCTCCACTGACATCATGGGCAGCAGAGTTGTTGTTCAGCTCCCTTTCCATTCCCAGAGCCGCTCCCGGGGTGCAGGAGCTGCAGCCCTCGTAGGTTGTGTCCTAGGAAAGCCCTGGAGCTGTTGCACAACCACCATGGGGAGATCCCAGCTCCGTGACCGGGCACCCAAAGACTCTTTTCTCTCAAACCAACCCGGCAGCTCCTTGTTTCCGCAGCTGCAGTTGCCCTGCTCTGGTGGCCCAGAGCCCCCTGCTCCAGAGCTGCCTCCTGCTCCATCCCAGCCGGAGCAGTGCTGCAGGGAGGGGACTCCCAGCTGGGGCTGCTGGAGAACGAACCCGGCCCTGCCTTTGCTCTGTTGCTCTTACCCGAGCTGTTGGAACTCCCCACTTTGGCCTCTCCAGCCCCACTTTGGATTCTCTTTTAGAAGGGAAGGTGCTTGTTTCCTCAGCCTCATCTTCCTTCGCTTGCACCAAGGGTTAGAGGCAGCGCATTGAAAGGGCAGTTGCTCGTGGCTCCGTGCCCTCCCCAGCTTGGAGGGAAGGAAAAACCCACCCTTTTGTGCTCCTGATTGCAGATAATGCTCTCAGGAAAGGTCTCTGGAGCTGTCACATGCTCCAGATGTGATGGAAACCCTCAAAATGCCCCAGAAGTAGACAGAAAAGCACCAGGTTTTGTTTGTGACCCACTGTGTTGCTCCCCAATAGGATGGAGACAAGTTCTGGAGAATGCCAGAGTGCTACATTCGTGGCAGCACCATCAAATACCTGCGGATCCCCGATGAAATCATTGACATGGTGAAAGAAGAGGTGGTGTCCAAGGGCAGAGGCCGTGGTGGGATGCAACAGCAGAAGCAACAGAAGGGCCGTGGCGTTGGAGGTGCTGGACGAGGTAATGCTCCTCCTTGGGTTTCAGGGCAAGGAATGGCTCCTGCTTCCCGGCTGCGGGGCTGGGAGAAGCTGGAGTGGCTCCAGTGCAGGATCTCGTCCAGTTCATGTGTGTTGCCTCGTCTGTGAGGCAGCTTCTGCCAAAGAATAGGCAGGATTCGTGCCAGGGATGTGCCTCCCTCCTTCTCGGGGTTGGGCAGGAGCTTAAGAGAGTCTGAACTTGACTGTTTCTACCCCTCCTGGCTAGTTTGGGAGCGTGGCTCTACAAAACTGGTGTCTCTGAGCTTAGGGAGGGAACGAGTGGCTGCTCTGGTTGGAAACAGACTGGGCTCTGACCATGGCACTGATAAAACCCCATCATCTTCCTTTGGAATGGGGCTCCTGGTCTCCTGCCTTGATTGATTTATTTTATGTCCGAGGGGTTGTGCTTCTCCTGCTCCCCATGAGGAATTCGTGCTGCTGAGCAAAGGGGAGGTGGCCACTGGGAAGAAATAGGTCACAAAAGCAGCTCTTCCTTCCCCGTCCCACTGCACGGGGTGAGCTGAGCTCGGAGCCCTTCCCCTTGGGGAGAGGTTGCTCTTTGCTTCCCGACTTGCCCTGCTGGAAGCCCGAGAGCTGTTCCTCTCCTTGTCTGCCCACCCCTCCTGCCACGGCTTTGCCACTCGCTCTGTGGTCACCTCGCTCAGCCCTGGGGTCACTCCTGGTGCAGGTTTAGCCTGTGGCAGGAGCTGCAGGTCCCGAGAGTGCTCCCGTGCTCCAGCACCACTGGGAGATGCTGGTGTTCAGAGGGAGCCCTGAGGCCTGAGCCATGACTGAGGTCTCTGCCGAGCACCCTTAAGAAGCCACCTTCGTTTTGACTATGCAGAGAATCCTGGTGGGAAGCTGGGCTCTACCTGGGGCCATCCCGGGACGTGCCGCGGCTCCAGCTCCCAGGGCCTTGGGGAGGGGAAGCCCTGGAGCCCGGTGCTGCTCCCAGCACACAGAAGTGACCTTTACCACGCTGAAGGCACCTTTCTTGTTCCCTCCTTCCCTTCTTGGCGGCCGGAGCACTTGGCAGAACAGCGCTTTGGATGTGGTTATTTGGACAAGCAGTTCAGCTGCGTTGATTTCCCTCCTCTGGGAATACCCACCTTGGGGAGAGCGGGGCAGAGCCCGGCTGGTTTGATGTGCAGCCTCACTGTGCTGCTGGAATCTGTTAAAGGGAAGCTTTGGTATTTGCTAATTAGCTCAAAGCTTTGGCTCCCATTAGTGAGACACGAAGGGAGGAGGAGGGGAAGGGGGGAAAAAATAAAGGCAGGACAATTTGGTCGGGAGAGAAGCTGTAATTGCACTTGAAAGGATCATTGTTCCTGACACTGGGAATCCTCCGTCCTCTCAGCATCCCGAGCACTGCAGGGTTGGAGTCATCCCCTGCCTCTGGTTGAGGGGAGCACGGAGGGAGCAGAGGGCTCTAGAGGAGCTCTGGTGCCTGCCCCAGGTCTCCCCTGCAGCCAAACCCAGTCACCCCCTGCTTGTTTCAGCCTGCAGGGGCCAGGCGTCGAACCCGCTCATCCCCCTGCCTTTAAAACACTCTTGCTTCCATGGATCCATTTTTCAGGAGTTAGTTCCACGGGGGGTGAGCTCTAGGGCAGGGAACACAGTGGGGAGGTACAGCTGGGGAGGGGGGGGTCCATTGATGCACCTTGTGAACACAGGATCTGGAACTGAGGAGAACAAAAGTCCTGTTCCTCAGGCTGGAAGAGAGGGGAGCACGGGGATAAGTGAACTCTGAGCAGCCACACTCTTACACCCCTGCTCTCTCTTTCTGCCCCGTAGGTGTGTTTGGTGGCCGTGGCCGAGGCATCCCAGGCAGTGGAAGAGGCCAGCAGGAGAAGAAGCCAGGCAGACAGGCAGCAAAGCAGTGAGCAGGCCTGGCCTGGCCGGGGACGGTGGGTTTGTCACCTCAGGATTGCCATGTGTTCAAAAGTGTCCCCTTTCTCCTCTGCCGCCCATCGAGCCGGGCCCAAATCATGTCCTTCAGAAGCCCCTCTCGCAATTTAACGTGGTAAAAAGAGGAGTTAATTGCTCCTTGTAGACAGCAAATCATTGGATTTACTTAACCTGCCCCATTCACTGTTCAGGAGCTTTGGTTCTGCTGCTCCTGAGAGTGAAAACACTTTAGTTCTCCAGGCTCCCCAGGTTTAATTTGAAGGCTGATCCTGTGCCGTGGTACCAGATCAAAGGCAAACAAACGCCTTCTGGATGGTTTGGATTCTTTCTTTTTATACTTGAAACTTGTTGCATTTGTACCAGATGTTGGTGCTTTGGTTTAAAAACACTCAACTCGAGGATCTTGTATCTTTACATGAGTAGTCTTAAGGGGTTGGGGTGGTTTAGAAGGAACCAACCTGGAAGCTGTTGCTTCTGTTCCTGGCCAGTCCCTTCTCTCTTCCTCCTGTGGCTTAAAGGAGGACTTGGGACAAACCTTCCTTTGGCCTTCAAGGGTTGTTTCCAAGGGGACTCAGTGATAAATGAGCATCTCCCAGTGAGTGTGTTGCTGAGTTGACTCCAGAGAGAAGTTCCCTTGGAAGGAAAAGGCTTTTGTGGGAGTTTCGTGTGCCCCCAACTCTCTTATTCCCTCTGGAAAGCATCTGTTACGTTGATTTATCCCCCTCTTCCCCAAACTCAGTGACACAAAGTCCCGAGCGCTGGCATTTCTCCAGCTCATTCCCAATACCTGGTGCTTCCGTTCCCTCCAGCCCCTTTTCTCCTCCTTTTCTAGTCCCTGGGGCACGGACCAGGCTGTGAGCGTGTCCCAGCCGCAGGTTTGGAAAGCTCCTGGGAATTCCCAGCTCAGGTTGTTCCTGTCTTCCATCCCCGAGGCCGCAGGGTCCCATGAGGAAAAGGCACCCACAAAACATCCTGGCTGATGTGAATGGATGTGGGGAAGGGTCACAGGAGGGGGAAGAAAGAGGCTCTGGCCATGCTCCTACCCCCGGAATGGGTGAAAGAGCTTAATCCTGGGGGAAAAGCTGATCCCGTGGCTTGTTCTGAAGAGGTTCTGGGGTGGTTTTTTGTTGTTTTGGGGGGGTCCACACCTGATCCCCCCCCACTGGAGCCTGTTCTCTGCCACTGCACTGAGGAGGAGTGAAGAACATGCTTTTATATAGACTTATTTTTATACTGTTTCTAGAACTCGGTGGTGAGCAGGAATAAACCAGCCTCTGAAAGCGATTCCCTCTCTCTGTGTGTACCGGTGCTGAGCCCCCCCGGACCCCGGCTTCACCTCACCCCTTGCTCAGGCCCTTGGTGTAAGCAATAACCCCCCAAGCAGATGGGCTTAAACCTTTGGTTTCCAGCAGCA
>NW_009943413.1:0-47971 GCF_000696875.1 Nestor notabilis
TAGGTGGGCGGGAGGGGGGAGAGGCCTTCCCGAGCTGCCCGAGGGGAGATCCCGTGCAGGCTTCCCGGTGTGCTGGGGGAGGGAGCTCTGGCGTGGTAAGTGCTTGCTGGTTTAAACCTGGCAGTTCTCCGGAGGCTGGAGGTGTCTGCCGAGGGCCCGGGCCCGCCACCGTGTTAATCCCGCTCTTGTTTACAAAAGTAACCGGGATTCATAAAATCCAATGCACCGATCCTGGGAATGTGTCCTTTCTGTGCACTGCGATCGTGATGCTGGTCGGGGCTTGCTTGGGATGTTGCTAGGTGCTTGCGACTGATGAGTGCTGCCCCCTCATCCCCCTCTGGTAGAATAGAGGGCCAGGAAAGATGGTGGTGCAGCTTGGGAAAAGTACTCCATCTAACCGGTAACAAAAATGAAGATGATTGATGAGATGACATTAACAATTTCTCGTGGGAACCAGTACTGCTCTAGGAAGATGCACATTTGTCTGCTTCTCTGTCTATTATAAGACTGTACTTAATCTTTTTTTTTTTTCCCCCCCTCAAGCATTGCTGGTTGGAATGATCTGATGTGAGGAGAAAAGATTTTCCTTCCATTAGAGGCTTAAGTTTCAGTCAGAGCTATTAGTTTGCTGTCCAGTTACTCTCCTAAAGCTGTCAGAAAAGGAGCTTGCTCCTGGGGCTGCTTATTATTCTTATTCTGCTGTTCTTCCCTTTGCATTGTCACGTCTTCATCTTAAGTAAGGCCTACGGTGTCAGCATACTTTCCAGGCAAGCCCGGTTCTGGTCTGTTTCCTCACTGACTTATTTTTGTGTTTCCAGAGCTCACTGGGAGTTTTTGAGTGGCAAATGTATTTCTGGCTTTTTGGAGCACATTTGTTCTCTGTCCAAGTCTTGTGGTGAAATGCTTGCCACGTGCAGTGTTTTAAGTTTTCTACTGTTTTGCTTGGGCGTTCTGTTTGGTTTTTCCTCTGTGTGATTTTGGTGCCCATAGCATTGGTCTATCTAGAAGAAAGAATATTATACCCTGGCCTCTTGCGATGCCCGTGTGGTCCAAAGCCACCGAACCAAAATGAGAACCCCACACATCTATAAATATATTCAATACCAAAGACAAACATGGAATTTTTTATTATTTTTTTTTTTTTACAGGACTGTCAGAATCCATTTGTAAATGTTGCAGAGCCTGGTCAGTCTAGTCAGAAATGAGCAATGATTTCATTGAATAATTTCATTCCTGTAGGTGATTTAACACCTTTGAGTAACAGAAATGAGCTACAAGAACATGTAATAGGACAAAATACAAGATACTGCATGTGTGGATTAATAAGTATTTGTAGTACAAATCCAGGAACTCCAGCGGAGTAATGGGAAAATACCTGGCTTCATTACTCAATGCTGAAAGGAAGCTGCCAGCTCAGTGCAGTTGGTAAAAAACAAATGTGACTGTGTTGTGCATGCAGTCAAGCTTCTGGGTGACTAGTGAGACTTTACTGTGTCCAGTTCTGATAAACCATGTCCAGGAAAGAGGAACTTGTACAGAAATACACCCAGGATGGTTACTGGAAAAGAACAAAGCTTATCTATGAGACTACTCTAGGAATATTTGTCTGATTAACCTAGGAAAAGCAAATGTGCAGGAGGGCTGTGAGTAGCCAGTAAGGCAGGGTAGAGTTAAGCTCAGGTGAGTAAGCGTTTGAGATAATGAACAGTATTGATAGAAGAGCATGGATCTAAACTGATTATAATCTAGATAGAAAACCAAGAGCTATCTCAGAGGACTGAGGGTTTTGCCTTCGATTAAGACCATGTTCAAAGATGAACATGTCTAACAGGCTTCAAATTGTATTGCACGTCAGAACAGGAAGATGATCTATACAAAATAGATTTGTGACCTGTGTTGAAGTGAGGGGATTTAGGCCTCCCTTATTACTCATCCCAGGACTGGAACAATCTCCTGATGTTCAATACTCCTCAGAAAGAGGACTGCTGATTTGTGATGAGGATGATGATTAGAGTGAGGAGGCAACAGTTCAGAAAGAGGTAACAGAAGTGTTCACACTGGAAAGATGTACACCAGGTGTTCAGTCTTACGGATTACTGAGTTTGATGGGCAGCAAAGTGTTTTTTCTCTTAATAAGGATAGTGGGGTGATGTGTGCAGGGACTAAAGAAACATGTACAACCCCAAAATATAAGAGGGACAGTATGGAAGGAGCATGGAGAATGGAAAAGAAAAGGCAGGATAGGCAACTGGGGAGGTGCTGGGTGACTTGAATGGATGACTGTTCCCAAGGATCTCGGATACTTTGTTGTGAGGCTGAACACCTTCCCATTGCCCTGTTTTTCTAGCCTTCACCCTTTGTTGATTCTAATTCACTTGGAGAGAACAACAGCATTGAAAATTTAGCTAATAAGTGCTAGAGGCTCAGCCCTAAAACCAAATATAGTATCAGTTATGTGGAGTTATTTATAATGAGGTGTAGAACATGGGGCCATTTAGGTGCTGCCAGTCTTTCTCTTATGCACGTTGCTTATACTTTTGCTATCCTTTACCAAAGGAGTGGGGAGAGATGGGGGAGGGGAGAGGAGAGGAAGAGGTTAATTTCATGGAAGGGAAACTTCCTGCCACAAAAGATTTTGCTGGGCAAGGCTTACCAGGCAAATATCTCAGCCCAGAGCACGCTTTCCCAGCACAACTTCCTTTGCAGCTTCTGAAAGTAGACTCAGAAGTCATCCAGTCCCTCTGTGCTGTACAGCTGGGTTTTGCCGGCTGCCTAGGTTTCAGAAACTTCAGTTTAATTGCTCACTTCTCAAGTCTTTTTTTATGTCTCATATCAAGCTACTGTGTTTCAAATTTCAGCAGCCTGCAGCTAACCACACTTCTGTGATGAAGTTTCTCAAAAGATATTGAATTTTTATCTTATGCAGAAACCAACATACTGTTTCATAAGTTTTTTGCTAGCTACTGTAGCCTCTGACTGCACATTACGGTATGAAAGAGGAACAAGGTCTCTAATACCTATTTTCATTCCAAAGCCAGGGTTTGCTAATTCTTCAGTAGTAACAGTATCAGTGGCAAGATGTAAACTGGAGTAATATGAAAAATGGGAAATCCATAAATCCATAGCCCCCTCCCCCTGAGAGCTGAAGATGGTCTCCTGACACTGAAGCAAAAAAGAATGTGTGAAACAGAGTCTGTCTAATCTACAAACTGTTCTAGTGTATATTTGATTTCCATGGTCAAGAGCTTTTTTTGAGTGCATGTTAGTAGAATAACAGTGATTTCCTGTCCTTGCTTACTGTCATATTTTTACATTTGGGCTGTCAGTGCCATTCTTCCAGCACATGGATTGCTCCTAAGCATGTGTCATTACAGTATTTTAGGAAGTGTAGGAAGTGTTAAGGATTATGTTTAGTCTTTAATATTACTTGCTAAATTAATTAGCTTATTAGAACTGTCCATAAAGGTGTTATCAAATTCAGGATACAACTAACAGGAGTGGAAGGTGGCTGACATTTCTTACATTATCCTTAGCACTTTCAGATGATTACACTGTTAATTTCACTTTCATCCTATTGGAAATATTGTCCTTTTTTTATTGTAGTGACTGCAAATTTGTAGGGGTTTGACATCTTTGTTCATGAAGACAGCAGCTTTCTAGAGGAGGGCAAGAACCACCTGAGTGCACTTGCAAAGGGAAAGGAAGTTGGACCTCCTGTATCCTGATTGGCAGTGGTTGGGTAGCAGCTTTGATAGCCCAAGAGCCCGACCAGTGGCAGCAAGGTATAGGAGGTGTGCTTAGCACAGTAGAATGCACGGGGCTGGATCTCAGCTGATCCACTGAGTGCAGGAAGTGAAACGGTGACCAGCGTTGCTGTACTTTACTTCTGGTGCCTGGCTTTGGGAAGAAATTCACAAAGCTGTGGTAAGTGGTAGAAAATTCTTGGCAAAATTGAGACTTTAGTGCTTGGATTTCCAGCAGCCAAGTATGCTGAGCAGAGAGATCTGAAGTCAGCTGATCAGAAATGTTGTGTGGGCAGCTTTTTTTCTCCTCAGGTTGAATTGCTTATAGCATTCATTTAAGCATGTTTAGAGTCAGAGAGCCAAAATCTGAAATGGTCTTGCACTTCCTGTGACTCCATAGGGGTGTAAGCAGACCCTGCTTGCTGTGTTAGCTTCCCCACTCTGCCCAGAGCTACACCACTGTTCTCCTGCTGACACCTGTGCTGGGCCATTTCAGCTCCCTGAATTTGTAGGAAGCAAACCCAGACTAGAAATGCAAATTGTTTTATAATTGCTACCTGCCAGGGACTCAACCATGAAAGAGGAACAGTTAATGCCGGCCTCAGCTTAAAACAGTTTAAACCCCCACCTGTCTCTTCCCAAGAGACTGTTTTGTGTTGTGAAGGAAAACAAACAAGATTACATTCCAGCAGAACGAGATTCAATTAATGCGTTTTACCTTACAACTAGAGAGAGCAACAAGTGTGAATACAATTACTGTGGCTCCACCAATAGATACTCATTAAATTGCCATACCTGCCACTTTCAATTGTGTACTCCGGTCTCCAGGGTCTGCCTTTTTTGGTTTTTACAGTTTGAAAGAGATGGAGGCAATAGGACAAGGCATACTGAAGTCTTCTCTCAGTCATAATTTAATTTTCTAACCAGAAAGGAGCATTAAGGCTTCAGTCCCATGGGTTTATTTCAGAGGATGGCCAGTTTGCTAGCTCTGCATATCAGGGCAGCTTTCTGCTGTTGTCTCATGGATATTCTTTCCTGACATTGCAGATTAGCCATTCAAAGGAAAGAAATAACTTGTTGAGGGGTAGGGCTGATGTTTTTTAACTACTTCATGTAGTCAGATAGCCGTCCCTGTCACGTAATAAGGTTGTTGTGTTTAATTGAAGATGGTGGTTGAATTTAAAAAGAGTAATTGATCCTGGCCCTTCTTTTTATTATGAGTGAAAATTTGATCAAACCATTCCCCAAAGCACCAGGAAATCTAAGTGAAAATATTATGATTTAGTTTGTGACCTGATTTTTTTATAGTTTTTAGCAGCATTCTGGTGGACTTCTGCTGATGTGTTATGTCATTTCACAAGAAAATTCTCTTTGCTTCCCATAAAAGCAAAGAGGAAACCTTGCTGTTACTAATTTTAATGCAAAGCTTCCATTGCATATCTAAATTTTGTAAGTAATACTCATGCTAATAAATAGCTGTTGTTCAGATGTAGGTTTGAAACAGGGAAAGTCAGTTTCAGGATATAAAAAAAAAACCATAGCAAAATAAACTAAGCCCAGCTAATTTATTATTCCATTTGAATCTTACTTTCTCCTTATGATGTTCAAAAATAAATCAATTCAGTTGCAAAACTTAGTAGAAAGTGAAGATAATGATAGTCTGTTTTTATTAAGGTACAGAAGTCTTGAAATATTTGCCACAAGTCACATAGCCACTTTTTTTTTACCCTGAGTCAGACTTGAAATAAGTTTAACTCCTTCTTTTTAATAACAAGAATATAAGCATCAGGGACTTGTGTTTCATAGGTGTCAATAAAAATTTAATATTACAGTTACAATTATATTTTCTTTTTACATGATTATTTTGAGCAAAATATTCAGAACTGAATTAAATTGTAAGATGCCTTAATGCTGTGAGTTATGCTGTAAATTAAAATAAGATTTCTAAGACACTTTTCACTTTTCTTCTATATGCATATTCTTGAAAGGGGCAGCATTTAATCTTTGTCTCATGTAATCAAATCATAACTTAGATCACTTCAATTTAGTACGTGTCCTAAAACTGAGGAGGTCATTTTGGTGCATGTCCAAATGGACACATTTGCTCTGGGTGTTTGGATCATGTGTTCTAGGCTGTGGAGCTGGTTGCTCTGCAGAGTATCCAGATCAAACAGCGAAAGACCCCTGAGAGATCCCTGAAGAGTTTTAGTGGGGCTGGCCACTGCCTAAGGGGTGTGAGATGCCCCAAAAATCTCAGCAGCCAATTTATAAGCCAATGCTGGCCCCATCTTCGTATACAGATAGCTGTGCAGGCCCACACTCCCTCCCTCAGTGAATGCACAGATGCAGATAAGAGGTAATTTGGGGATATGGGTGTGGGGAGGCAGGTCTCACCTGTGGAGTAACTTCTTTCTTTCTACCTGAAGGTCTTCTTCTGGAGTTACCACTTCTGGGAGCTTGTTGAGCCCAACCTCTAATTAGCAGAACAGGAAGTTTTATCTAAAAACTTCAGAATCACGAGTTTTATATATGATCTTTATCAACACAGGAGTTGCTAACCACTGGCCTTCAAAGATAAACATTAAAGACTTGAAAATCAAGAGGGTTTGCATCCCCACACTGATCATTGGATTTGCCTTTTAGTCTTCAGATATTTTTGCTTAGTTTCACTGCTTCCTCGTACATTAAAGGTGGTTTATTTTGTTTGGGTATTTTTAATGTTCTTGATCCCAGCAGCTGGCGCTTTGAAAAGACCCAATATCATAAATTTGTGATAAAATCAGAAGTTTTGGCAACAGTGACTTGATTAAGAAAAAAATAGCTCAGTAATCATTCTGAGCCTGGAGAAAAGATTCATGCAAGGGAAACCCAAAAAGGAACTGAGTTAGTGAGGTGTATGATGCTCTCATACTCTTATTTAGGTCTTCAGTGCTGTATATGAATGCAACCTGTGACTGTTGCTCTCAAGTAAACTTTCAGAGCTGTGTCATGTGGGAGGCTTATTCAGCAAGTGCGAGGTACGCATCTGCTACTTTAAAGAAGAACCACAGCTCATTCGCTTGAGGAAAATAATACAAAGAGTTAGCTCCAGCCTCTCTTTGCATATCCTCTTAGGACATCAGTGAGGGCTGATACAACTGTAGCTAGATTGTTGTAAAATAATTGGGGGGCAATTCAGAACACACCGATCAATAATATTAGATTTTCCAGAATGATTCAGGAGCTTTCATGCAGACCTGGTCCCACTGCACGGAATGGCAGTTTGTACTGGGCTAACTGCATGTTTTCTGGACCACAGCAATGCAGCCTGGTGTGTGTGTGTGTGTGCCTGGGAGGGGAGGGAATAAGCGTGTGTCCCTGCTCCCCACAGGCCTATACTCCTTTTGGAGGTGTGTGTGCAAGTTAGCTGTGGTTATATGTGTAACCATATAGAAAAAATACATAGAGGAAATAAGTTTCTCTCAGATGACCTTTTATTTTTCTTTACACAGAGGAACATACAAGCAGCAAAAGTTGCTGGTCACTGTGGTCCTGAAATGTGCTCTTAACCATACAAATCAGCCACCACTTGACTCATTAAGGACTAGCCTTTCATAAAATACTCTTACAAGCAAAGAAATTATTGAATTGTTGGAATTATGAAAAGTATGCTAGAAAAAAACCCCAACTTGGTGTATTTTGAAAAGCGATAATTCTTGCATGTATTATCTAACTGTGTGTATACATGTAAGTGTATTATGTATCTGTGTGTGTATGTAAATAGCCTCAAACCCCAGTAAGTTTTATTTAAACCCAGTCATGATCAAGATCTTTTTAGAGAATGGTTAATTCTTGCCTGTTTGAGCAGAAATAATACTTTTTTCATGACCTAAGTTAAGTAGCTGTCCAGATAAAAAGGATATCATATAGTTAACGCAGACACACACACACAAACCCTATTTACGAAGAAAAGACAAAGCAGCACGTTTTGGTTAAACAGACTATTTGCAACTCTCTTTGCACTTTTTTATTTCCTTTATTTTGGTATTTCGGCTAGTGCCTAAGAAATTGATTGTCTCTGATGCTGATTGATATATTGTCACACAAAGCTATTTGATTAGAGGAAGAAACATCTATTTAACAACACATAAAGGAAATTAAAGAGCAAGAACAGTCTTAGCTGCAGTATTTTCTATGGCCTTGAAAACCGCCAGCCAGAGTCAGCTGCTATAAAGTGGCATAAACTCCAGTATCTTAAAGCTGTGTTATATGTGAGCCAAGGAGATGACTTCTGGGATTTGTGGACCACTCTGTAAACACCAGAGCTTTCAGCCTGCCAGGGTTAAAATAAATAATGCTTTTGGTGCAGTCCTGGCTCCATACTTACATGTCGCTCCTTGATTTAAGCAGCATCACGTGAGGCAGCAGAGGGGAGAAGGAGCCTTCAGCAGTTCTGCACTTCTCCCTGCCACAACCTCCCCAACCCCTGGCCGCTGCCATTCTCATCTTACGAAGAAGGAAGCTGTCTCCTTACTGCCTTGCTGCAAAATGCACTTTTAGTCAAAAGAGGCAGTGGCAGAGCTCTCTAGTACTGAGGGGCAAGAACACTGTTCCTCCAAGCTCCTCACTTGCCACAGGAATGATGTGGAAGCGGGTGGAGAAAAGAAGGAGGACCTTCTTTTCATCCTCCAGAGGCTAAAACTGGATGAGGTGCTCGTCTTGCATTGCTGCAGGATTCCCCTTGTGCTCACACAGGTGCTTCATCCATGTGAGGGCAAAGCAAATTGAATCGTAGGTCCCCACAGGCTCTACCCCTGCGATTGTGCCCATCTGCAGTGTGTGGGTAGATGGACACACAGGGACAAAAGTGGGAAGCTAAGTTGTTAGCAACGTAAATGCTTGAAGAATGGGATTTTTAAATAGTTTTCTTTTTCCCCTGAGATAAGTGATGCAGTGGTGAACCCAAACCTTGGGACCTGAGGATTGGGAAAAGGTGCCAATCCCAGCTTTATCCAGAAGACAAAGGCAGTGGTGTGTGAGGTGCCAGGGATGCCCCCAGCAGCAGTTACTCCCTGCGGCGGGTGCAGCAGGTTTGCTGTACCAGGAGACGTAGCTGCAGGCTGCAGTCATCATAAACCTCCAGCTATTTTCATTTCATCAAAACAAATGCAATGTTCGCCCCTAAACAGGTGCAAAATGCTCTAAAAGGATATAGGGCTTTTCCTAACACGGGAAAGATGCAGCAATCCAAGCCCTGTATCTTAGGCCTGTGCGGAGAAGGCATGTGTAGGGACGCCAGGAAGGGCTGAGGAGCTTTTGCTGTGAGTCTCAGTCAGAGCTGGGTGAACAGCTGAAGATGTGAGCAGATACCATCAATAGTCAAGGGAAGCTCAGGGCAGAAACAGGCAGGCATGTTGCAGGCAAGCCTCCTCAGCCACCTCCAAGGCGTGTAGATGCCCCATGGCAGCTAATCAACCTCCCAGCTGATTTAAAAGTAGCCTCAGGCTCCTCATGAGGTTGAGGTGACTCCCTCATGATCTGGCTGGCCCTGTAAAACCCACCTGCTCCCCTGGGTCCCCCCCAAGGTTGTTTTCCAAGTGTGACAGAAATAGGCATTTCTACATTTGTCTTTGCATGTGTTCCATCCAATTCTGCCATGTTTTGCGAGAAGGAAACATGGCTGAAGGGGATGGCTCCAGGGCAGCCAGGGCTGGAATCCACCAGAGATTCGGCAGAAGAAATCCCAACTAGGAGAAGCCAACAGGACCTACTGCAGAGGCCGCAGACTATTCTTCTTCATACTTAACTAGCTTCTGAGAGGGGTCTCGCTAGTGCTGACGCTAAGGTTAGGGGACTTTGGGTTTTCTTTTGAACAGTGGTGCTATTTTGCATGTGCAGGAACAGGATAGCTGGTGAGGCTGTTAGGATTCTGCCCCAGGGATGTGCTGGACTGCTCAGGGTGAAGACACATACCCCCAAGCTGTGTCTCCGAGTCCTCTCCTCTGGGCCCTCAGCTGCCATGAGGCAGTAGGATGTTCCTGTAGTAAATCTAGTAATCTGGCTGGTGGACAGACCTGCTCTTGCTCACTCAGGCACCTATGGCTTGTTCAGAGTTGTCCTGGTTATGCATGTGCTGATTGCCATGGACAGGCACCATGGGATCCTGAAAAAATCATTACCTTAAAAAAGGTGTGAGACGCTTGTTTCCATTTCCAACAGCCAGGGCATGTTTCACTGCAGAGCACCAGCACATGGGCAGTCTCCATAAATCCACACACTAGCTTATTCTAATACCTCACTCATGTAAACCAGCCCAAGTTTACTCCTTTCAGCTCTAGTAATAAGCTTCTAATCCCAGCAAAGCCCAGCTGCTGCAGGTCTTGCTGCTGAGGAGCCCCACCACAAACTCCAGCTGCTTCAATGGGCATTCGCACTGCTAACAGGACCTTCTGACGCCACGATGCTACAGCACGCATTTCTGGATCAAATTCGCCTTGGGACATGTTTCCATCACTGAGTGAACTAAATCCAAGCTCTACAAATACCACATCTTCAGGGCCATTTTCTTGATCAGTTTTGTTGCAAATTGGCTCAAGTGTATGGACTCCTGGAGCATGAAGCCACATCCAGCTATGTTTTGGAAAGAAGCTGAAAATTAAAGGAAAGGCAGCTGTATCTCTGCAGTATTCCTGAGGTAATAATAGTAACAATAAGGGGAAGTAAAATAGGGCAGTTACATTTCATTGTGATATTTTATTTTTTTTTTTTAAAGTAAGGATTCAGTTGAATATAAAATGATCATTGATTTTAGGCACTTGATGGACTAATGTTTGATTCTAACGGAGACATTTTCTGAGAAAAGCAGAAAGAAAGCTGTGTCAAAAAGAAAAAACCCTCACTTTGTATAGAGAGGTGCTGCTGAGTAGCACTGCCAGAGTCCTTTATGTAAGTAGGAATAATTATATTGCACAGGAAACCTAGATTTGAAAGCAGTTCCTCTGATAATTACTCCTGAAGAAGAATGTGTATCTGCTGCATTCACCAAAGGCTGAAGGCTTGCCTTCTATCACAGAGGATCATCTGCATTATGGCTAAAATTAAAGCAAGGGGAGAAGAAACAAACAAGAAAGGACATAAAACTCCCAACTTCCAGGTCCAAAAAAAAAGTCCTTTTCACCAATAAGTAGTGAAACATCTTTTAGAGTGAACATCTGATGTAGATGGAGATGAGAGGCAAATAAGGGAATAATTATGCTGCACTTGGTTTCCACTTGAAAAGGAATCCCTACTAGTTCCTCGCTAGTAGTATGATGTCCCCTCACTGTTCTACACCTTGTGTTTTCCACTGGGTTTCCACCATACCCACGAGTTCTCATCAAAACCTCTCATGTGAACAGCATTCACTGTTAAAGCCTGGACTGCAGCCTGTCCTCTCTGTCTTCTCCCTGACCTTAAGAAGTTGGACGGAGCAGGCAAGGCACTACCTGCATGAAAGTCAGATCCTCTTTAGGAAGGTTTAGACCACTCTACCTTCCACACAGAGCAAATCCATGATTAAATGATGCTTTAAATGCTTGTGGTTTCCTGCTTTAGTTATGAAAATCGAGGCCATCTGGTCAGTCCCACTGGAAGTGACTCTCACACAAGCTTTTGTGAGCTCACTAGGAACTTCTCTGCGTGGCTTTTAATTTGGATCCAAGAGTCTCCTAAGGAAGGCCAGCAGAATCAATGGGAGAAGATAAAAGCCTCTGTGCACAGATTAAAACAGGACTGGCTAGTACTTCTCATAAGTCAGAAGAGGACATTTTCCCCCTGAAGTTTCTCTAAGCAGTAAAGGATTCTTATTAATGTGCATGTGTAGCAGTGGGGAAAGGTGTTTGATTACTGCAGAACAGGTCATTCACAAATCATCTCCTTACATTTCAGGCAACATGCTCCATCTTTGCTGGCAAGAGAAATCAATTCATTCCAAGTGATGGGCCTGAATGACACGTTAAAGCGCTGCAATGGTGCAAAGACCAAAATGTGCTCCTCAACCACATGATGGTAAAAAACCCTACATCATTTCTAGCATGAGTGGAAGAAAAGAGGAACATGATGCTTTAAAAAAACAACCACCCTCAGATAAAAATAAAGGCACAGAAGCTGACAGGCAGCATGGGGTTCCTGTGGTGCGTATGTGCTTAGAAGAGAAGCTCAGGTGAAAGCCAGAACAAGAAGGATATGATGCTCTGGGGGCAGGAATGGGGATGCACAGCACCTTGCTGTGTGCCCCAGCTTGATGGAGTGCATCACCCTAGGCATCTCTGTAGGCAGCCAGGCTGGAAAGGCTCCAGAAGAGGCAATCCTGCCTACCTATTGAATGTTGTTGCCCTCTGGCAAAGCCTCACTTTCTGTCTCCATTTGCTTATACAGAAAGCCTGGGGCTGAATGCAAAAGGCCTGAATTTTGTGTGGTGAAAGCATACTTCTGTTCTGCCTGCACACAGTAAAGGATGCTCAGAAGAAAACTATTGCCACTGTTCAGGCAATCTATATAAATGCTATTCTACATCTGGCAAATAAAGTGGCTGCAAGTGAAAAGTGCAGAGTTGTCTGACAAGTTGATGTAATTCAGTTTCGTATGCCTTATAACCTCTCTGTATAGAATCATGGACTCACAGAATGGTTTGAGGTGGAAGGGACCCTTTAAAGATCATCTAGTTCCAATCCCCCTGCCACAGGCAGGGAAACCTTCCACTAGAGCAGGTTGCTCCAAGCCCTGTCCAACCTGCCCCTGAACACTGCCAGAGATGGGGCAGCCACAGCTTCTCTGGGCACCCTGTGCCAGGGCCTCAGCACCCTCACAGGGAAGAACTTCTTTGTAATATCTAGTCTAAATCTACCTTCTTCGAATTTAAACCCCTTAACCCTTGTCCTGTCATAACAGGTCCTTGTAAAAAGTCTGTTCCCATCTTTCAAATAAGCCCCCTTTTAGGCACTGGAAGCTGCTCTAAGGTCTCCCCGAAGCCTTCTCTTCTCCAGGCTGAACAAGCCCAGCTCTCTCAGCCTGTCCTCATAGGAGAGGTGCTCCAGCCCTCTGAGCATCAGTGTGGCCCTCCTCTGGACTCGCTCCAATAGGTCCAAGTCCCTCTTGTGTTGGGGCCCCAGAGCTGAACACAGGACTGCAGGTGGGGTCTCAACAGAGTGGAGCAGAGGGGAATTACTCATTGACTGAACTCATCTAAGGTGGTGTAGAGAGTATTGGCTCCAGGGAGACCTTCCGGCAGCCTTCCAACACCTGAAGAGGCCTACAAGAAATCTGGAGAGGGACTTCTTCCAAGGGAGTAGTGATAGGACAAGACGGGGTGGGGGTGGTGGCTTTAAACTGAGAGGGTAGATTTAGATTGGGTAGCAGGATGTCCTTCCCTGTGGGGCTGCTGAGACACTGGCACAGGTTGCGCAGAGAAGCTGTGGCTGCCCCATCCCTGGCAATGTTCAAGGCCAGGTTGGATGGGGCTTGGAGCAACCTGGTCTAATGTGAGGCCCCCCTGCCCATGGCAGGGGGGTGGAACTAGCTGATCTTTAAGGTCCCTTCCAACCAAGCCGTTCTGTGATTCTATGATCTGAGATACCTGCATGAAGCTGGCAAACTTGAGTCAAGATACCCATCCAGACCTTTGCTCCTCCATAACAGCAGCTTTAGGCCAAGCAGACACCCTGCAGTGTCTGAAATGATACCTGACATCCCTGGAGAGAAAGCTGGATCCCACCCAAACAGCTTTCCAAGTGTGAAAAACCTGTTTGCTCGCAGTCCTGAGCTGTGCTGTCAGCTACCAACTTCAGCACCTCTGAATGTGCTCTGCTGGTATTCAGTGTGGTGACTACAACCATGAGCAAGGAAATAAAAGCATGTCCTCCCTCTAGCCCTCTGTGGAAAGGAGAGGCATTCATGGGAAATGTGAACACAGCTCAAGTTTAATGCAGCAACTCCCCTGCATGACTTCTCCTGGGGGCTGTTCCTGCAAGGTGAACCTCACACTATTGTGGTCACCCTTGTCACCACCACATCCCGGCAGCAGTTCCTCTGAGGAACCACCCACCATGCAGGCTACACCCTGACTGTTTCGTGGCAATTAGACTAAGGAGGACACTCACCTGAATTTGTTTCCCTTACAAGTAGTATCCAAATCCAACTCTTTGAAGATGAGAGGAACAGGGCGTCTTTCCTGTAGTGATTTTCCTAAATCATAAAGCCAAGTGTGTATTCCTCACTCCGTAAGAAGCTTCAGTGGAAATAACGCAACTGCAACACGACATTGCACAAGCAGCTCATACTAGTATCTTCCTCTCACATTTCTTAGTGTTTCCCCCCTTCCCCCAGCTACAACACAAAGTATTTTCATGTAATGAAATATACTCTATTTTCTACAATTTCTGTAATTTCTATAATTACAGAATTAAAAAGCAAGAATTTATAAGATGTTTGTCTAATTTGTTCACTCACAGATAATCTAATTATATATCCTATACCTATAACTATTTGCTCCAATGCATCACATACCAGCAATAGTAACTGCTTTAATGCAACAGCTAAGATGGTATTGCCCTTGCACAATAAAAATCATCTTGACCATGCAAAAAGCCTCCAGAACCGTCCATTATGTGACATTAAAAAGGCAGGTTACTGGACAAAAGGCTTGGCTAGAGAAATGATTGCAGGCATAAAGAGCATGGTATGCATGTGATATGAAGCCAAGGAAGGTTTTCAGCAATTCCAGGCAAGGCAAAATTTTTTTGGGTCCCTCAAATTCATGCAATAAATGCCACCAGCAGAAGACTTAGTGCCCACACTGTCAGGCAGCCTTGCCCTCAAGTCCTTTTTCCAGCATCACCCCTAGTACAGAAATGTGGGGTATTCTAGGCTCTCTCCTGGAGTGAAACAACTCTTCCTGCAACAAAACCCAGCTGCTCTTTCAGCTCAACAGACACTCCCAAAATGCAGCATAGACAAGGCTGAACCAGTTTTGGTTTCCTTTGCTGTATGCAGACATGCAAAGCTATCCCAGCAGGCTCTGATGCCTCAAATGTCACATCCCCTTTTGTTTCATGCTATTAACTCCAGTGGGCTGCAAGAAGAAAAACAACCCAGCCCTCAGATTACTTCAGACTTTTGAACTAAAACCCAGGCAAAACATGCTGAAAATAATAATTACGCCTTATGGTCATTACTATGCCATGTGGGGCCAGAGGAGATACTCAGGAGAAACAGCGTGAATGTGGACCTGGCTGGTCTGCTCTAGAGAAGGCTGATGTTGAGCAAGGTGATGATTCTGCAGCGCTTGGCCTGGGGTGAGGGGCTTTGGCACCAAAGCTATAGCCACTGTCTGTCCGTGAGGACGTGCTTGGTGAGGGGAATACCAAAGGTTTCTAAAGCCTCTTTGCTAGAAGTATCTTGCTTCATTTTGGAAACACTGACATTATCTGGAGGGGGTACGCTGCGCACACAGGGGTGTACAAAGATCTCCAGTATGGCGTGGCTCCTGAAAGCTCACAGCTCCCACAGGCACTTCTCCACTGCCAAAGAAGTGGCAAAGTTGACAAGAAACAAAGCAGCTTTTACACAAGAAAATCAACATGTCCTGATTCCTCTTGGCAGCGGACAACTGTCCAGGGTGGGGTTTAACACAAGAAAGTGTGAACAAACAGGGTGTCTGCTCCTGAATCATTAGGAGTTGAATCATTTGCTGCTTCTGCTCTACCATGCCCTTGCAGTCCTGTAATGATCCAGTCCTTCTCTGTCCCTGCAAGTCATCCCTATATTTCCTCTCCGTCCCACATACTCGTTCTCAGCAGGCTTCTGGCTCAGTATGTTTGGGGTATGTCCAAATTGACTGGTTGACCTAGTGGTTTTCCACATCACTTGTGATCTTGGACTCCTTTCTATCCAGCCCCATGCTGATGAAATGTATACAAACATGACACAAACTCTTCCGGATTGTGCAGGAATTGTATTTCCTTTCTTTAAAGTATTTTAACGAAAACTGATCAGAGAAGATGGCGTGAAGAAACCATGGAACTGCAAGACAGACATTTTAATCCCTCCTCTGTCATTGCCTTGCTGCGTGATTTCTGCCCTTGGGCATGCAACTCCTCTGCGATGCTCCTCTCCCCAGAGAAACTAGCTGATAACGCGGATTATTTGTTGGTGTAATACTCTCCGAGATGTAGGCAAGAAAGGAAGATGCAGAGGATGTGCTGGCACATAAATCCCCCAACAGTTAGGTATCTGTGAGCCACACTGCTGAGATAACCACTGCCTGCCTGCACCCCAGCATGCACGAGCAAGCAGAGAGTGCACGAAAGGACTGTCTGGGGATAAAGCCATGCAGCGCGGTATCCTCGGCACATGCCTCCAGCAGGAGAAGAGTACATGCTTCTTCATAAAGCATCTGCATGTGTCCTGCATCTGGGGACTGCCCTAAAGGATTTGTTACCTGAATGTGCAATTAAGGAAAACGTAAAATAACTAAACTAAAATAATAAAATAAAACAAAGTAGAATTAAACAAAAAATCAAAACAAAGCAAAAAATCAAAACAAACAAACCAAAATGAAATAACATAAAGCAAAATAAACCAAACTAAACAAGAGTAAAACAAAATAAAGCAAAGAAAACCAAACCAAACTGAACTAAAATAAAGGAAAACAAAGTAAATAAAACAAAACTAAAAAAAAAAGGGCAAAATTAAATTTAAATAAAAGAACTAAATCAAGTAAAACAAAATAAAGCAAACCAAATAGAATAAAATAATCCCCCCCAAAAAACCAAAAGAAAATTAAGCAAAGCAAGGCAAAAGAAAATAAAAATCAAAATAAAAAATAAACCAACCAAAACAAAAACCAAACCCCACAACAAAAATAAACCAAAGTAGAATAAAATTATAAAAATATATACTTTTTAAAGACTCCTCCACTTTCTTTTGACTATTTTTGTTACCCCAGACTCTTTTGCCAAGAGCCGCGCCACAAGAAAGGACGGTCCCGACTCCGCTCTCATTTTAAAATGCTTCTTTTTATTTCAGTGGTTGTACATTGGGTGAATGAATTTAACGTCACAACAGAAATAGAATGGCTATTTAACAGACCACTAGTAGTTATATGCTGAAAAAGAGTGAATGGAGGGGTTGCTTTTAACTGTTACCGAAATATTCATCGTACGTGTTGTCAATTATGCTGGATGAGAGAGGCAAACAAAAGGTATTTTGGTGAGGTGCTGTACATCCTTTGAAGAAAATAAACACTGAGACATCTCAGTCACTTGAAACTGTGTCCCAGCTACAGTATTCACTGTCTCTGTGTTGGCCCATCTCATGGTTCTTTTAGGGGGGTTTTATTTGTTGTTTTTTTGTCTTTTTTTTTAATTAAACAAAGCATTTAAAATTTAATCATTTTCATTAGACTTTTTTCTTAAAATATAAACAAAGTTTTGGCAAATAATATTTATACAGAAAAATAGTTTTAGATCTTCCCAAATTTTGAAATAGTCTATAAAATTACTTTATAAATAAATAAAATGTAGAATCTGTTGTACACGTATTTGCACATCTCTGTAATTGCCTCCTTACTGTTAGCATAGGTCTGTACTTGTACAGTTTTCAGGAATATTACAAAGTCATAAAGTCGGAAAGTGGATCTCTTATTAAAAAATACATTTTCTCTTTTTGTCTGTCAGTTTGTCTGGATGAAAGACCTGATGTATCTGAAGCTTCATCATCCATGGGCAAAAAATAGGAGTATTGGATTAATTGTAAAAAACATAGAATAACAGTTATTTTGAAACATAAAAAGTTCACACAAAACAATGTCCTGGAGAGTTATCTACATAAAATATTTAAACAACATGGATAATTTACCATTTAGTATTATACAATAAGCTACCCAAATGCCTAAATTAACTATTATAAAAAAATAAAAACAACTTTGACAGATATAGGCAAGTTGCAGTGTCAACTACCTAGTTATAATGACTGAGAAAGTCTACAAATATTAGTGTTTTAATAGTATATAATGGTGATACCTTAACTGCTAAAGTAACGAGTTAAGATACATTATTTTTCCACAAATTAAAACTAATGCAACGTTACAAGCACTATGTTAATTTTACAATCGAATTGTGGTTATTTATTTTTTCTTTCGGATGATCAAATCTCCAGCTTTATATATAAATAGAGAGTAATTAGACATCGGACAAACAAGATTTAGCCTGAAAAAGAATTTCCTAGACAAATAATTATATGGTTAGTGCCTTCAGTCGTTCCGAACAGGCAGTGCTGCCAAAGTTTAAAATAGTTTACAATCAATCTGAAGAGGTTAAGTTAAAATACTGCAATCACTAATAATGTCCACATAGAAAACTTATGCTGCAAACAATTATACATAATATCCACTTATAACAGCTGTCCTGTTTTCTTTTTTTTTTAAACAATAATTTAAAAACTATGTCATTTATGTGATACATGTGCAACATATAAAATGTGAAATATGAAATATTTGGTACAATAGTGCTTGAAACAAATCTCAAATCAAACAAATGAAATTTTAATTATACATATATAATTACCTTGTAAATCAACAAAGTATTTAAAAAAGTAAACAACATTAAAATCTGCTTCATCCATATATATGTATGTATGTATATATAACATGTATATAATCGTATTAAAGATATCTTCATACTTTTGTGACATAAAATATGTTTTTAAAGAAAAACAATTAAAAGAACTATTTTTTTTCTCCACTCTAATCTGGTTACAATCTTATAATCCAATTAAAAAAAAAGCAAATACAGCAATGATTTATTAAACTGAATCTCATTCTACATTCTTAGTGTTCAGTTAATAGCCTAGATTAAAGTCACCAATGAAGTTTCAGTGACTCAACTGAATTTTAATTAAATTAGAGTATCATACAAATCTCTTCATTTACAGCCTTTTTTTTGCCTTCTCTTTTGCCTTCTCTTTTGTTAGTTTGGTCTTTTGTGTGTGTGTGTGTTTGATTTTACACTTCTAGAAGTTACAGCTCGGATCTTTTTTGGTTAACCTGACTATGAGTTTGACAGATCATTCGCTTCCGGTGACATTTGACTGTTGGCATCAGGCTCACTTTCATCAAGTCTGATGTGACAAAATTTAGGCACTTCTGCAAAGTCTCTTTTAAAAATATTATAAATATACTCGTAAAATAATATTCTCAAGACTTTGTTCTTTTGGGGATTGAAAGGGGTATGAAGTTCATACTGTGCAAATTTTTAAATTTTCTTCTGCTATTCTGCTATGATTCAAATGCAACTTCTCCATACAAGTCAAACACCAACCATGTGCATCTAAAGAATTTGTGCTTTACTTTGGACCTCTGGGTAAAGATATTCAGATTGGTGGGGTGATGTGCAGGACACTGGGCTGCGTTTCACTTCCTCTGGCTTGGAATCGACTCGCTGGGGGAGCAAAACCAAGAGGTTTTTTTTAACCGAGAAGGAAAACCCCAATTGTAGTTTGGGTGAAAATTAAACCTGCAACTGGGATAAGTTTTAGCCAATGCAACTCAATTATTGCTGAGCTCGAAAGATTCATAAACACCGAATCTCGCGAGACTAACTTAACTGGACCATTTCCATTAGGTATAGTTATGGAGAAAAGACAGTATTTGCAAGAATTAAACTATGCTTAGAAAATCCTTAAAACTAAATGTTACCCTTTATGTCTTGAAACATCACAGCTGGTATCAGGTAGTTAACTATTTTAGGTTGGAGTATAGTAAGCATACCATATTTAATATTCATATATGACATAGCAGCACTAGCTTTTTGAGTTTGTGATTTGTCCATAAGAACAAATTCTTGACTTAGCATGCAGTTTGTGGCAACTCTAGAGAGGAGGAGACGGGGTAGTATGTACAGTAGCCGTGCTTGGCCGTCCGCAGGGAGGCTTCGTGACACTCCGTTCCACTCCTGCTGGCTATTTCAGGATTATCTGTTAAGAGAAAGGAAAGCGTGATCGCGCTTTTAGGTGATGTGGGGAGAACAGTTTGCCCAGTTGGCTGGTGCTGGACTAACTAAGCTTGGGTGCAGCTCATATGGGACAGCATCCCAAACAGAACAGATCCCAAACGGGACACCATCCTGTATCCTCACACTGCCTGGGAGACATTTGCGCTTCACAAACCTGGTTGTCTTTCTCACACACACGTCCCCGTGTGCGTGAGAGCACACAAAGAGGCTATTTTGTGTATCAAAATATTAGAGATGGCACTGAAGCCACAAAGGAAGGGGCTGGCTGCAGGTGGGGTGTGCGTCCCCAGTGCTCCAGCTGTCAGTGGAGGGGGAAGCAGCCGTGCACCTCCCAAGGAAGCTCAAAAGCACATCAGTGCCTGGTGCAATTCCCCAGCTCACAAAGTCAGGAATGACCAGGAGAAATGATGGAGGCCAGGGGAAACGCCACTAACAACCAAAAGGATGTTCTGGGCTGGGTGTCTTCAAGAAGCTGAAGTGTCTTTTCAATGCATTTTTACAGCTTCTTATTTCCTAAAAAAATTATCTGCAGGTCAGTGAACTTGAGAGATTTTTGCACGCTTCCTTACGTCAGGGGATCCAGGGGGATGATCATAACGGTACCTCTGTGCACCTGGCTAGTCACTAACTGTGCTGCTTTACCTCCACAGCGTCTCAATCTGAGGGTGAAGCAACCATTTTACAGATGCAAACTCTGTGCCTCCAATACTGTGAAGGTTAAATGCACAATGTGCCCAGCAACCGACTCAACCTGCTCACAGTGTTGGAAAGCAGTCCAGATTTCCAGCATGTTTGCTGGTGAAAGTGATGTCAAAAGCCAGAGGTGTGATGTGCTATCACACCATTGCTAATCTGTGCTCCAGACTTAATCACAAGTTGGGGAATTAGAGTGCATCGCTTGCTTTTCCTGTTTCATTTGGCACTCGACATATTTTTAAGCTGTACTTGTAGGTGGTATACAAGACAGTCACGACAGCACTTTGACGTCCTCGTGTATTACAAAGCTAGACTGCTGCTTAATGCAATATTTATTTTAAAAGGGGAAAAAAAAGGTGCTTTGAAAATAGCTTCAGCAACATACTACCTCTGACATACAGATTGCCAAAAAGAAACATGGTTGCCTCTGCGTGGAAGGCGCTTGTCCTAGACCCCTGCCCAGCCACCTCACAATCAGAGCTGTACACAGCTACCAGCTCCCTGACCTCACCTAACTTGCCAGCGTGCCAAAGAGTCAGCTTTGATTACCATCAGCACTGAAAATCTGGTGACACGCGAGGCCCCATTGTAGTGGCACTGTACAAACACCTGCTGCTCCAAAGGGCTTAACTTCTAAATACATCATGCATACAACAAGGACATATATTTTTAATGAACTTCCACCCATTGTGAGTTTGTTAGCTTATCGCCTATCTTCTGTTTCCTATTGAAATAACAAAGAAATAGCTTTGCTGGAATAATAAAGCCCTGCCTGTGATAACCCTGGTGCATCTGCAGCACGGTGATTTGACAGCATGTACAAAGAACATAGCTGTGCTGAAAATAAAGAAGTGACCAAGATTATCAGCACTGATATTTTTAGCGTGTTGCAACCCAACATGGCAATGCAATTAATAAAGCAGCTTTAGCTATACTAGGTTAGCCACAATCACACAAGTGCATTTCAGGGATCCTAAGGTCTGCTTTAATGTGACACAACCTGAAATCTACTTGGTGTAAAACCCCCAGAATTTCAGCCACTGCAGCTGCCTACATCATCTGTCAACTTCTGAGGGGATAAAACTGCATTTTCCTATAGGTTTTTTCTCCCTGTATAGGTGGACAGATTAGAATCATAGAATAGTTTGGGTTGGAAGGGACCTTCAAAGGTCATCTAGTCCAACGCCCCTGCAGTGAGCAGGGACATCTTCAACTAGACCAGGTTGCCCAGAACCACATCCAGCCTGGCCTTGAATGTCTCCAGGGATGGTGCATCCACCACCTCTCTGGGCAACCTATGCCAGTGTTTTACCACCCTCACTGTAAAGAATTTCATCCTCACATCCAGCCTGAATCTCCCCTCCGTTAGTTTAAAACCATTACCCTTTGTCCTGTCACAACAGGCCCTGATAAAAAGTCTCTCCCTATCTTTCTTATAGGCCCCATTTAAGAACTAAACCGTCAGAATAATGTCTCCCCAGAGTCTTCTCCAGGCTGAACAACCCCAACTCTCTCAGCCTTTCGTCGTAGGCGAGGTGCTCCATCCCTCTGATCATTTTTGTGGCCCTTCTCAGGTCCTCCTCTGACAGGTCCATGTCTTTCCTGTACTGAGGACTCCAGAACTGGACACAGTCCACCTAGAGGTGGGGTCTCACCAGAGCACAGTTAGAAGGGCAGAATCACTTCTTTGGACAGATTATTGCCCCTTATGTCAAGATGTCTTAAAGGGTCAAATAGCCTCACAAGACTCATATTCCCCATTCCCCCAAAATGTGTGACAGAGAAGGCAGAGGGCCTCATCTCAGGCTGTTTCTTGGGAAAAAGGTAGGATCATTCCTGGCACTTGGATTAACTCAAGTGCAACTCACCCTGCAGTATGCCAGGCAGGATGAAGGGGCTGTGGGCAGTGTGAAAGAGCAGGGACCCCTTCTGTGCCCTCCTCGGGAAAGTGGCAGAGCCCAGGTAAGGACTTCCACTGCCCCGTTCCTATTCCTGCCATTTCTCCGCTCCTCTTGAAACTCAGGAAGCAGCGAAGACAATGTAAACACTTTCCTTTTGTGCACAAGCACGTCCTGTTTACATGGCTGTGGGTGCAGGAGGAGCAGCTGGAGCTCTCCCCACCATGCTTCTCCCACTGCCAGTGGCTACGGAGCTGGCTTGCTCCCACCACATCGTCCTCACCGCCGCTCGTGCAGGGGATGTAACTAGGGCATGTCGCACCCTGGCTATTTCTAGTACACGTAGGAGGCCTCCTAGGAAAGAAATCTCAAATCTCTCTTTTGGAACAAACTTCTCTGGTGGGGACATGCAGAACTGAGGAGCTACGTGTTTTTTAACCTTAGCCACAAAGTGTAAAACGTATCCTGTAGTCTTTAATTATATGTTCACACCCTATTTCTCAAAAGATACCACAACTCTGCCATAGCTACACACACATGTATCAGCTTCTGCAACAGAGAAACATAAAACGCTGAACTGCTTTACATGGAAAACACACTGTGAACCTCTTCTGTTTAATCTACAAACGAAGCAATAAACTGTGATGGAAGATGGAGGCTATCGAAGTCTGCATCACTGCTAATTGCTCCATTGCTTGCTTGCATGCTGAAAAAGAAGCTGTGCAGAACATACCAATGGAGAAACAGCCCTGCAAACACTTACTACAGAGTTTGCGCAACCTTGTTACTTGTAAATGGGTCCAACATCCTTCATGTTTGCTACTATTTGAACAACTGTAGCTCAAATACATGACTTGTATTTGCAGTGGTATTATTATATCATTATACTTCACAACAACTTGATATAATGTATGACATCTTTACCATAATATATATACACATAAAAAACCTGGAAAATGAGACAATACAATGAATGTGCATTGTCCCATGTACAAAGGTCTACAGGTCAAGCATGGGAAAGCGTTTTTCTGTATGGCTAAGATCCACAGGTGTGGATACAGACATGCCAGAAAACATACCTTCCGCTGCTGTAGTAAGAGAGCTAATAAGAATACAATTTCTAGCATAAGCAGAATGGCCAGGCACTTACAGTTGAAATGCACAGATGTAATGACAGTACAGGGCATTTTGTCAAGGCTATCACAAACACAGGATACCCTCTCCATTGCCTTCTTGCTTGGTACCTGTTCAAAGTGCCAGAAAGCTGGCTACCTTTTAGATAAATCTAAAATCACTAAAATTGTGCCAGTGCTAGTTACTACACCTCACTGAAACCAGTAACACATAGAGTGAACCTGTATTTCTGCAAACTACTTCCTAACTGCCAAGAAGCATTTGCTTTTCCGAATTTTCAGCTCTTTAGAGGTGACATTTTCAGCTCCCAAATGCCAAGACTTTCTCTCTTTTCTATTAGAGCATGGCTCTTTCTTCCCAGCACCTCTGAATGACCACAGTGATCATTAAGGCCCCTGCTGTGCAACACAGAACATCCCTAAATTCAGCCAGGATTGCTCCTGAGGGTGATCAGTTCTGCAGTGTCGTCCATGGGAATGACAACCAAGAGAGATGATACTGCCAATCGTTTTGGCTTCCCACCGAACTACCGACCCATGGCACACAGCAGACAAATAGACATCAGCTTGGGATTTCCTCAGACCCAGCAAAGGTGGCTGCAACCAGTTATTGTCTAAAGACTTAAGAAAAATTGAGAATCTCTTTTAAATTAACATGGAAACTCCACTTTTGTGAACTCTTTTTCTGTCACTCACATTACTATGGGCACTGCTTTACTTGATACAGTTCACAAATTTAACCAGATTTAACCTAGAATCACAACTGTGTACTAAGAGTTTCACGAACACTCTCTGGCTTGAGGTTTTCTATTTTGAAGCTACAACTCATGAAACTTCTTTATTCTCCCCGTGTTGAATTCTGTTTTCAGTTTCAGATTTATAATACAATGATGAATATAGAAAATTCACCATTCTGCATGAATTCAGTGTACATGAACTCCTCTTCAACTAAAGACCTGTCACAGTGGATCAGCTGGAAAACATGACATGTTTCCCTTTTGGAAGTTTTGAAATAACTTCTCCGAATTACATTTTGCTCTATAAGCATTAATACATTTTAAGGGAACACTAAGACTGTATTTGACCCTCACATGGCGAAGCACTTATCCCTCCAAAATGAACTCATACGTATTACACATTTTAGGCTGCTCAGCCTTTCATTTCAAAAGCAGTATAGTCATAAGGGTTTCCTGAAGACAAGATTCATCTCAGATGACTTCAGATGTGTACACCTCAGCTAGTCACCCTATTTCACATCTTCCTAGCCTACCTCAGGCAACTTATTTTACATCAGACAGATTATCAACTCATGATGCTTTTTTCCCCTCCACCAGGTACACCAGTCTACAGCAAACAGTTCACACCGAGGTAGTTAACTTTTGGACACCTGCGTCGGGGCAGATGAACCTTTCCACAGTGACACTTTCTATTTTCATGTTTTTCACAGAGTAGCAGAGTGGTCAGATGTATCTAGGGTATACACTGAAAACGACAGATATTTTCAGACAGCCAGCGCATATCAGGCTGTCTCATAACTTCTCCCACTTTCTAAAAATAAAGCTAACACCAAGTATTTCTTCCCTTTGACATGAAACTCAAGACTATTTATATTTCCATGTGCCTTTGGGAAATGCCTCCAACTCTTTACTTTTCATTTTCTCTCAGAATGCTCTTTTGTGGGATGTGCCTTGTTCTTCCAAATAAATCAGTTCTTCAAAATAAATAATATTTTTTTTAATCGAAAGTGGAAAAAGATGAGTAAATATTCAGATGTTTACTGAGAGTAATCACTATCATATCAGTTATGCTTGGTCTTAATTTTTACATAGCCTTACAGATGAATTTTTTAACCTCCTGTTTCTCCATAGCCTCAGGAGCAGCACCTCCACACAGCACCAAGCTGAGCTTCCAATCTCCCACTGGCACTCCCCAAGGGATGGGATTTGCCCTGTCCTCAACTGGCCAACAGCTGAGCCAGCTCCAACCCACGCTTGCATTAAAAGCAGCCTGACTGCTCCCAGTGCTCAGAGTGGAAAGTTGCTTGGGTACACATGCCTCATCTCTCCCATCTTAGCTGTTGTCCTGCCCCCTCTCCTGTAACCCCCCACTGGAAGTTCCTTCCTGACCCACATTGCACTACATTGCAGGTCTTGTCACTGCCACAAGAGCCTCCTTTCCTTGTCTTTACTACATACATTTGCACATTTGTGCATCCATCTATGCTCAGGCCTGACTCCTCACTCATCTGCCCCTTTCCACTTTCAAAATTCATGGTCATCAATCTGCACTCCTGTAAAACTAGTGTCAATACTAGCATCTTTCTACAAGGTAATCTGCAAACACCGGAAAGAAAAAAACCTGAATAAACAGATCCCCAAACAAAACCTAAAAGTACTAATAGGGTTGGAGGGACCTGCTGAAAGCAATTTGTTACCCCTGCTGTCACTGCTGAACACTTCACCACTTTTCATAAACACACTGAGCTCCACCTTGTGTCACTGGTTTCTTTGCTACTCTTCCTCTCACTGGCCAGAAACCTCATTCTTCACTAACTGGACTTCTCCCCAATTCAGGCATGAAGGAGGATTTTTATCTTATTCCTGCTCCATTAATCCAATGTATCCCCAATATGTCTATATTCATCAACAAGGTAACCTCTGATTTTTATACATGGATGAGATGTCTAGGCCACAGATGATCTCCTTGGTTGCCTGCCCATACAGTGACTAATACAACGGCATCAGGTTTCTAAAGGCTGGAAGTTCTTTTTGCTTGGGTTTCTCGCAGCCCATCCCCTGACATGGTAATTCTGGTGCCCTGCTCCATGCTCTTTTCTTCCGTAAATCTGAGTGTGCCCAGTTCTGCCTGTCCCAGGTGTTGATATTATGCCTCTATGTCCATGCCGAAGTGGACACATCTGCTGGCACATTTTCACTTTACCAGGCCCAAGCTGTTGACCATTTAGGTGTCATAAAGATGACAAAGACCTTGTCTGAATCCAGCTCTTTATGATGATCTAAAGAAAAGATCAAGGCAACTATAGGATCTCAAAGGCTTAAGGGTTCAAGAACATCATTCTAATTTAATATTCACAAGATCCTGAAAGACAGTCCAAAGCCACTTGTGCTGCCAACTCCTTAGCATGCTTATGAGCTTCAGTAGGTATTTACTCAAGTAATAATGTATAACACTTAAGTTCAATTTAATAGGTATTTACTCACTCTGAAGAAATAGGACTAGTTGCATTAAAAATGAAAGCATGACTTTATTTATTCTTCTTTAAAGTGATAAATAATGCAGTACTAAAAATTGATCCTAATACACTCTAATATATTCTACCCATATCTATTTTTAACTAATCACACAGGCAGCAGACAGACTACACAGAAACAACAAAAATACTGCTGTAGTATTTTAGGAGCACCCGTACAGTGACTGTTTTGAACAGCCATTCAATTTTACCTTTCAGCAAGTCTGAGCTACTGCAATCATCTGTGTTTTTCATGTCCTACTTTTAGGTCATTTTCCTTCTCTTCTTGAATTTTAGAAACTGCCAGAATAGACTTATGCAGAGGAACTGAGAGCACAAAGGAGTGAAAGGCCAAGCCTGTATTACCTGTGAAAGTGTCCATATTCCCCTTGCAGGGGTACTACTCCTCCAAATCTGCATTTTCTTAGGTGTCCTCACCTAGCACTGTTTTTAATTTTAACACACCCTGCTTTATATTTTCCTCTTACACATCACGCATGCCCAAATGAAGCAAGATGAGGGTGCTACTACACATATGGCATTCCTTTTAGGCAACCCGAACTTCTCCTAAAACCTGGTGCTCCAGTTCCGACCCCCTTCCAAGCAAGAGATGGTCCACTGCAACAGCCAGAACTGAACTCAAACACAGAAAGGTACTAAATTTACGTTTATCAAGGTTACTCATCAGACACCACTGTGTCAGCTGTATAAAACTCACTATACTCATAGCTTCTCTGAAGAAATCTTAATACCCCTGACTTTTGACTACTTACTGCTTCCTTAATTTTCTTATCTGAATGCTCCCACAGAGAGACATATATACTACTGTGTGCCACTGCAGATAATACTGCACCAAAAATGAAGTCAGTCAAAGTTAACAAATCTCTGCCTCAGACCAAAAGTCACGACAGGTACAACAAACAAACAAACAAATAAATGGATGTTTCCACTGCGGTTACATGGGCAGCTTCCTGAACACTCAAAGCCAAAGACTGGCATTTCTGGTGGGCAATAAATCATACACTGAGATAAAAAATATGCTATTCCTTTAATTCAAGGGAAAATAGTTGGAGAAGCTACAGATGTCCAGATGCAATTATTTCAAAGAACAGAATCCCAGACAAGTACATCTGGAGCTCTGCACTGCACTGTGTTGTTAAAATTTTATGATGGAAAACCCCAGACTCACATGAGCTGTGTGTATATGCTAAGCACAATGAAGCCAACTCGGTTTTCCCCAAATGCCTACAAAGTGAGTTGACCTCAGAAAAAAATTCCTATGTTTAAATAATAAATATACGCCCCAAAAGACTTACTCAACTTGTCAAGGTATGGTTTGTTGAATAATTGAAAGCAAGAATACGGTAGGAAGGTATCAAACATAAATAAGATTTATTTTTTTTTTTATTTCAATGACATGAATGGTAAAACAGTCTGTAACAGGAAAGAGAAATGTGTCTTGATTTTTCTTATACAAAAGAAGTGTTTGCCTTTGCTTACTGCTCCTGTTATGCGATACTGCCATCTAGCAGGCTATCAAAGGAAGTCAGGTTTCAGTCTTTCTCTACAGGGACAGCAGTGTGTGAGGGGCGAATTTCCAAAAAAGCTACCCTAAACAGACTCCTTCCCATTTCTTCCCGCTGGCTTCTTGTATATGAGCATGTGATTTAAAACTCTGTATGCAAGCCTGCCAGAAGTCTTCCTCATCTACACAGAAACAACATGCTATCTTAAGAGACAAAAAAATGTTATTAAAAGTAAAATAAATATTTGGTTAAAGTTTGCATGTGAATTCCTTTACATTTTCCAGGGTAATCTTTTGGCTTTGCTTCTTTGCTGCCTTGCAGTTAAAGAAAACAAAGTTTTGCCATGTATTTTGTAACATCCGTTGTTTCAAGGCAATTCAAATGGTATTTTCTTGACACTGCTTAAGGTGTGTTGTGGGCTTTAAGATTATGGGCTTTAAGACTCATTTCTTCAGGCTGCAAACTGTTAATTCTGAAAGTTACAGCTAACTGACATGTAACTCAGTGTCTTCAGAAAAGACAATTTTATTGAGTGAGGCTTGTGATTCTTGGGTGTCTAAGTACGAAAGAGGCACGAAGCAGTTTAAGTTTGCCTTTCCTAGCGTGACAAGCTATTACTATGCAAAATACCTTCTCTTTAGAAATGACTCTTCATGATCAAGGATTGTTTAGGTTCATTTTTCTAGCCTGGTGCAGGTACAAGGTGAGATGCAGGCAAGAGTCCTGCATCCCAGATGTCAAGGCTTGCCGGTACCAATACGTGGAGCAGCATGGTACCATAGATGCACTGACTAGATGCCCAAAACTGTTCTGCCCAGGGCTAGCCCCCTGCAAGCATCCCTTCTAATAATGTGTCCTCCATTCCCCCCCTTTTTTTTTACTTTTTCATGTTAGATTCATGTTGTTAGAACAGAATTTTATATAGGAGCATTTAACTCGGGACTTCTTAGACCAAAACTTCCAGTCAAAAAAAAAAAGACAAAAATTGGTTAGATAGTTATTATTCACAGCAGAAGCGTTTTCCTACTTTTCCCCATTCCCTTAGAAATGGCAATCTAAGCTTGTCAAATCATTAACAAGAATTTCACACAGGCTCTTATTTGTAACTTCGTTGTATTCTGGCACTAAAGATGTACAAATAACATGTTTCCCCTTCCCACCATTCCTTCTCAAAAGTTTGCTTTTAACCAACAAAAAAGGGCCGTTACCTATCACCAGATTTTCCAATTCGTTTTCTCAGTATGTTGCTACTGTTCTCTCCGATTACAGCAGGTTTCCACAAGGAAGAGAGGGAACATAGAGTCAGAAAAAACCTTGTCAGCAGCGCGGAGGACAGCCCTTTACTCTGCCAGAAGGCTCCCCAGGGTTAGCTGGGTAGGCTGGAGAGGAAGCCCTTTCTGGGGATGCTATTTGCAAGAGGGAGCAACTGGCACTTCTACTTTATGCAGGAGGAGAAATCAGCTTGAGTAGGCGCCACATGACATTTCAGCCTAAGGAGAATCTGCCTCCTTTGGGAGTGGTGGCTGTCTCTGTGGGCACCTTGGCAAGGAGAGGTGCTCTGTTGCTGCATGTCTGGCTCCCCTCCCTCCTGAGGGAGCTGTCACACTCGGCATCTCGTATCCCCATTAAACATTTGGCAGGTTTGTATTTTATGCTCTGTTAACTACTTCTTGGATTCTGGGGCAAATATTTTAATTGTCCTTTTGTTTGTGGCACTCAAATGCAACGTAACTATTTTTATTTTCCCTTCATTGTATTTTTGCAGATTTTGACAAGAGTGAAGGCTACTGAATGATTTCATAATTAATATCTGCATAATTGCCACCTAATTTAGTTTGAATGCTGATGCATAATTTAAAACAGCTGTGCTAGATAATCACAACCCTTAGCATGAGAAAGCCTGTTGATCTTACATTTCTTTTCAGACACAGCCTATGAGTATTCAATTTTTCTACTGGATTTCCATTTTCATTACTGCCTTTTCATTTTTCCTTCTTGGTTAAAGATCATATAACCAGTAGAATAATGTTGTCAATAAATAACGTCTTCAAGCAACATTCTCTATAATGCCATTTTTATACTGTCAGTCTTTGGTCCATTTTCACTGCTACAGAAAATAAAGCCATGTACATCACTGAAGTGATGTGAGCAAGACTATTTAAAATAATATGGAATATGGTATTTCCCTGTAACCACCAAGAACTAAGGAAGCACCCGCTGTGCTTGAGGACAGATTAAGACACAGAAATCCTGGTGTCTTAATCCCCTGTCACATTCAAAGAGGTGATACAACCTAATCAGTAAGCCAGTGGAGCCTGGAGATGACTTCATGTGATCACCCACTGCAGGATCAGGTCATTTACTCTTTTAGTACCATCTAGGCTAAAGTTTATGACCTGTCATCCAGCTGCCAGTTTAGAAGCATGCAGATTTGTCTGTAAGTCCTGTACTGCATCTGTCAAACTTGTCAAAATGTCTTGGATAACCCAGACATCCAAGGTTATCTTAGGACAATCTTAAACATCAGTAGACACATGTTTAGGCAGCTGAACCAAGCCCTGTGTGACTTTTTGAGCCAGACTGTTCTCCAGACTTCATCTGACTGTGCTGATAACCTTCGCAGTCTACAAGAGGTACTTAAACTTCTAGCTTGCATGTAGACACCCATACTCAGACACCAACATTTAGGCGTCTTAATTTCAGGCAGGTGTTGGCATTATTCAAAATTGAAATTCAGCCCCAGAATTCAGAAGGGATGTTATGTTTCTATCCTATAATGCTAGGATAGAAAATCCTCTGCATTGATCCTCTGTTAAACCATCTTTGGAATGCAGGGTAGAGGAAGCCACAGCTCCCTGCATCTTCAATTAACATGCACATCATCAGCTCCAAGTGGGTTCCATATAATATTTCGACAAGTTTCTAGTCCTCTATTTACTTAAAAAGCAAATACTAAAACAAGAACCAAACTTCCAAAATAATTTTCCTTAAGATGTATGACTTTGTTACCATCCTGAAACAACAGCAGTGCACATTGTTAGCCTAAAAAAAACCCAAAAAATCAATAAATATTGCTCTGTTCCTCTACAACTATCTGAGAGGAGGTTGTAGTGAGATGGGTGTCAGTCTCTTTTTCCAAGTAACAAGCAATATGATGAGAGCAATTGAGGCATCAAGTTGTGCCAGGGAAAGTTTAGATTGGATATCAGGAAAAAAAATTTCACCTAAAGGGTTGTCAAGCACTGGAACAGGCTGTCCAGGGATGAGATGGAGTCACCATCCCTGAAGGTATTTAAAAGACGTGTAGATGTGGCACTTAGGCACATGGTTTAGTGGTGGACTTGGCAGCGTTATGTTAACAGTTGTACTCCATGATCTTAAGGGTCTTTTCCAACCTAAAGGATTCTATGATTCTACCCGTGAGTGAAGCTGAGCAGGTAACAGTTTCCTTGCTTGCTCAAGTACTGCTAGTCCACTAGCTGCAGGAATAATAATTAAAAGCTTTGTTAAAGATCTCTGAAGTATATATTGAGACACAATGACTCTATTAATATTTCAAATAAGATGTTTTACACGCCTCTGCCCACATGCGTGCACTAGAGGGAGCCAGGACCAAACTGTCCACATACGTGCTCTCATGCTGCTTCCACCATCATTTCACACCACTTGGAAGTTTGTTGGTTCCATCCTCTAAGAAAGTGCTGTCAGCATCCCCAAGCAACAGCTGAACGTACTTCATCTAACCCTGAAGTGAGGTTAAGCAGCTGTGGTGTCCAGCCCTATTCTGCTGGAAATGGCTGGAGCAGTCGTGAAGAGGGGAAGAGAAAAACTGGGAAGGACCTCTCGCCTCTGACTGGTCATGCTCCCACAGACTCGCCACGTACCTTTGGAAGACCACCTGCCTTTCACTGGAAATCTAAAGCTGAATTCCCTTCCTCCATCCCCTCTCATCACAGCCTGGCAGCTAGAGGAAGCGGGGACATCCCCTCACAAGATGCCAGCTCTTGTATCAACTGAGTCAGTCTTTAATCAGCATTTGTAAAACAGGGTTTGCTAAAGCACTTTCGCTCCATCCTGTTCACTGCACTAAGCCAAAGTCGTTCTGCTCCCCTCTGGCATATGCTGCAAGAAAATAACTTTGGTTTTAAAACCTAACTCCTGTAAGACAAGAAAAGCAAGAGACTTCAAATCTTCCACGTATTCTTAACTGGTGTCACCCTGCGTGAACGCACTGCGGTATAGCCTTTAACCCTACACAATCTTCTCATGCACAGTGAACACACAACACATACAGTTGCTGGGCAAGCATGACTGGCTGTGCGTGTGTGTCAATGCAGGCACATTCGGAGCTGTTACTCACGTTACTTTTAGAAAGAAAGGACACACGGAAAACATGAGACATCCTTCATCTTTTTTCAAGATACAAGCTGACAGCACACACTAAATAATTTACTGGACCCAACATGGGTTGTTAGGTTTTTTGGCCATCAGCCAAGATTCCATAACTTTTGGGATGCTGACTTTTCCTTCCACTGGTGCTTCAAGGGCACAGGGACCATCACACTCAACCCAAGGAAGTCCAGCAATCTTTCCCCAGGCCAGAGTACTAGGCCAAGTGATACTGAGCTAAATTATTAGGCCCTGCTACAACTTTATTTTCATGACTGGCACCATGAGAAGAAGCCGCGGGAGCTGAAATGGAATGGGCTGAAGGCTGCAGGTTGATTAAAAACACTGGGAAGAGGAAACCATATCCCACAAATACGCAAAGCAGTGTGGCACAGGCCCAGAAAGGGCATTTTATCTAGATGGGAATAATAAAGTCCTTTTCTGAAATACAAAAGAGAGTTTAAATCCATACAAAAGGACACAAAGGACGTTATGACCATGAATAAAGTCTTAAGTTAATTACCTGCTCCTTCTGTGTTTCTTGAGCTGAAGAAATACTGATAGGTAGGACCACAGAATTATGGGGATTTTTCTTACATTGTAGCTTTGCCTCCAACTCTTAGGAGGTTGTAAATAAATAGCAATCTTACGTATTTGCCCCTTACAAAGAAGAAGTGACTACTACTACTTTCACTACTTTCAAATAAATAGTTTTATAGTAGCTTTTAAAGATTTGCCATGACTAATACAAATACATGAGTGAGAAGAAAAAAACAGGGATGGCACACACTACAGAAGCCAACGAGAAAAGCTGCTGTGGTGGGACTTATCTCCTCCTCATGCAGTGGTGCAGAGCTTTGCTACATGGATACGCTCTTTCCACCGGCAAGAGGAACAGGCAGGACCCTCCAGGGCAATTCACCCTGCCCTAACATGGACTTCTGGAAAAGTAGATGAACTGGATGCCTAACTTTAAACAAGTGGAAACCCATCCCTGTGTTAAACCATCCTTTAATTTCAGCATGGAGCTATGTGCATACACACACATATATATGTGCAACTAAATAAATACAGACAGACACTTTTACAACTCCTGTTAAATTTAAAATGCTCTAATCCTCCAATGCAAACAAAATCTGTAGTGGGAAAGGAGAGGCTTTGCCTGCTATCCTGCTAGATGAGAAAGTGCACTGAAGCACACCTACACCTCCCCAGTGTCACTAGCTACTCATGTGAAAGTATTCCCATTAAATAAAGAAAACAGAGACTGCTTAGTGGTCCTTTTGTAGGTGTATGGGTATTTATTCTACTCCAGCCACAGCCAGCCCCTCTGGCACTCAGGAGTGCAGGTGATGGAGCTGTCCTGGCTTCATTCCTGCGCTGGGGAGGGTCCCCAGCTGACCCCCTCCCCTTTTCTCATAGTCCCTTGGCATCTTCAAGCCCCTTGGGGATCACAAAACTACACTGATACCACTAAACAATTTGCTGCTGCAGACACTGATGTGGGAAGGTCAGTGAAACACACACCATTTGCCTGCTGCTCTCCCCTCCTCGTCCCAAGTAGGTTTTCACTCAAACAAGCTAGCTCGCAGAAAAGAACGCACAAAATGACAACCCTCTTGATGAAAATGCTAGCAGCACAAACACCACAATGCTGGCAAACAGCCTTTTAAAAGAAAATAGAGAAAGGGGACTGGTTTGTGTTTCTTTAAGGAAGTAGGGTGTATTTCAGAGGTAGTATATTTTTCCGAATTACTACAAATAAACTCTTGTGGCAACTTCTATTTTCCTATGGGATGCCTACATAGTTTTGAGACCGACAGTAAAAAAACATAAATAATCTGCTGCTACAACGTTATTAAGCAAAACATTTTCTTTGATTTTTCTTGTGATTTCTTGGCAGGTGGAGGGGAATGAATCGAGGGGCGAGCATTTCTACTAGGTCTGCAACAGCTTGTTGGTCTGGGCAGGAGCAACACAAGGGAAGGAGAGGGGAACATAGCCCTTTGCTTTCTCTCAATGAGCAAATCTGCTTGCTTCCTCCTCAGTCTGACCTCTAAAAACCTGAGGGAAAAGAGTTCTCAGGTGGAAGTGCCTGAGCATGGTGGCAAAGCAACAGAAAAGCCAGAGCGACCCACTGCTGTGCAAACCCCTCTCTTAGCAGATGCTGGGCACATTGGGGTGGGAATCTCTACTGCCCCGATGGAGGAGTCAAAGCTACACACTCTGAGCTGCAAATAGATACCCTTCCCCAGGAATCAGGTCCTACAGGAGGGAGGGAGAAACCCTACCAAAATGAAGACTGCCATTAACATAACGAAACGCATACGAAAAGGAGATAGTATCATCTTTCCTAGCCTGTCTCTGCCAGTAACTCTAGGTGTTCTTCGTAAGGGCATCCTTCCTTAGGGAAATACAATTCCCAGGTTAAAGATACACTTTCAAACATAAAGCAGACATAGTCATAACTATCTTGAGTGCCAGCATTTACTGCTTCAATCACTGATTTACAGAAAACATTCAATTTTGTTTCTCTTTTTCTTTTTTCATCTGCCTTGTCCTGCTTGTGATTTTAGACAGCTTCCATGCTTGCAAGTTAGTCACTTCCATACACCACATGGAGAAGGCTACATTAAGACACCTGAACGTTATAAACCTGTGATGATCTTCCTTTTAAACTTAGGAGTTAATAACAGTCTTCTGAAAGTAGTCCAGTACTACGGTCATTCTAACTCCAGCTGGGTTAATTACACAATAATTAGGTACAAACATCGCAACACAAAACACAGCTACATCATTATTTGCAACAAATGTTAACTCTAAATAAGTGCAACCTGTCCCACAAACACTTGCTATAAACGACTTAAAAATAAAAAGTAAAATTTGATGGGGTAAACACAGAAAGAAAAAAAAATTCTCCGGGAGAATTTTTTTTGTTTAAAAACAAAAAATTAAATTAAAATAAAAATCTCAGCACTCATTTAGAGTTCGGGATCTTGTGAAAGAAAGCTTTAAAAGGAGCAAACCTGATTTGCTGTGGCTGTTGCGGCGAAGGGAACACTTGTTGCAGGAGTTGTTGCTGCAGAGACAGTGGCGGCCGTAGCGTTGTGCATCATGGGTACTTTCAGGAGGGGAACCATGGAAGCAATGAACAGGAGGGTGCAGCATTATGGTAAGAGAAGTGGTATTTTTGGCATGGTGAATATCAAGAGCGGCAAGCCATCGTCATGGGTTAAACCGGCAGATGGCATGCAATCACAGTGCAAAGCGAGAAAGCGTGGCGGAGAAATAAAAAAAAAGGGAAAATAGCTTATTACAAGTACAATTAAAGGAAGGCTGTCAACACAATCGGCGATTCCCAGAAAAAAAAAAGAGCAAGGACCACTGAAACAGCAGGTGTTATCTCTAAGAAGAAGATTACTTGCGCAAATGAGGTCTCTACCAAACTAGCCCGTTACCCGAGAATTGTTACAAGGGCAATTTGTTTTCTTCCAGTATCAGTATAAAGCACTCCATACTAAAAGTCTAAACAAACCCCACAGTGGTTTGCACTGTGAAGAAAACTGTTAAATATTTATCTTAATTTTTACGTACAATTAAAAAATGAATTCATGTGTCTTCGTTTTGAAGTAAGCCAGATACTCACTGTCTTCCTTTGGAATCCAATTTATGTGGTTTTTTTTCTACTACCACTGCATAACTGTTCATCTTTATCAGAGTTAAATTACCATCTGCTTTGAGGCAAAAACCGGGAGAAGGATAATAATAATTTTCCCGATTTAAACACTACTTTGTTTGATCTAAAAAAGCAAGGTCGGTTTGGTGAAAGTCACTACTTTTGCTCATTTTAAGAATGAATTTGTGGAAGAATTACTAACTTGATGTTTTAAAGGCTTGATATTTTAACTGCTTATCAGTCCCGCTGAAAAAAACACATCACTGGGATAGGGCTATAGTAGACTTCCATTTTGCATGCCCCAAATGTTAATTCCAAGCTGCAAATACATTTCAAGGAGTGAGATTCAGATCACAGGTTTCAACAGAACCTCTGTGGATCAAAGTAGGCATTTCTGGGAAACGCTGATAAAACTTTCTAACACACAGCAAAAAGGAGAAATAGGCACACCACTATGAAACTTTAAAACACTGATGAAATTTGCTGGCTTTTTCCAGTATTTTATGATTTTATAGTATTAGACAATATAAAATATAAATAAAACTTTGAAAACTGAAAAGCAGACTGGAATTCATGGTATTATGCTTTTGCAGTGTAGTTGTTATAGCAGGTGATATCACATCTAAACTGCAGCTTTCATCTACAAATCTAAACACTCTGCAAAGTCAACCAGAAAGACAAGCGAACCTTTAATTCTAGTCAGTGTCTAATCGTTGCCTAGGATTTTTTGGAACAAGTGAATATACATCATATACAGTATAAAAAGAGATCAATAAAGAAATTGGGAACCTACCAATACTGGTAGCGGGTGTCATGCACAAAACTGACCCTGTGTGTCATGCAATGATAGGTGAAAAAAGTGGATAAAGGGAAGAAACAGGTTAGCCGTTTAGAGTTAACATTCAAAGTGAGATTCAAGCATAACCACAGAGAAGTAAGTTAGTTAAATGAAACTGTAAGGTCATTCATAGTTTTGCTTTAACACAAAAAAGGTGATTATGTTCTTACCAAACTCCTAAGTATACTGTGTGACTTTTGGCATGTTTCTGTGTATATATACAAGATACTTCATAAATCTTTTCATTTAGTGCTTTTATCCTTTCACTTACTACTTTTGCAGCTACAGTTTGTTTATAGAAACATCTTTGGTTCAGTATCACATTATTTGGGAATTTCAGAACTGACTGCATAATTCAGAGGGCTCAATTGTTGCACAGATCAACCAACTATTTGATGTGCAGCAGAGAAAGGTGTTAAAATAGAATTATCTGATATTGTCCTGCAGAGGCTTTGCTGAGTTTGCATTTGATGTTAATGTACTCTCTTAACACAACACCGGAGGTGACGAGGTGCTCCTGACCAAAGAAAACACTACTTTGACAATTACCCAAACTGAACACCTCAAAGTGTGTAACTTTACAGCAAAAGGCTCCCAGCGCACCTCAGAGATGCTCTGGAAGGACTGCTGGCCTGCCATGCAGTTCAGGTTTGATGCCTAGTCTACCTTTAACCTTTCTGGGAAGACCAAATGATAATAATCAGTGTATTTTCAGTACAGTGCATATAGCAAGCTGGTGAAGGCAGGCAGGTAAGGAGACTAGTCCCAGGTATGTGCATATTTGATATGAAGTCAAATGTGCTTCCTGTATTCTGGTGAGAAGCTGGCACAGGCTGCCCAGAGAAGCTGTGGCTGCCCCATCCCTGGCAGTGTTCAAGGCCAGGTTGGACGGGGCTTTGAGCAACCTGGTCTAGTGGAAGGTGTCTCCTCCTGTGGCAGGTGGGCTGGAACTGGATGATCTTTAAGGTGCCTTCCAACCCAAACCATTCTATGATTCTACAATTCCTGCTTCATTACTACCGCAGACCCTTTCCGGACTATAGCAGTAGCAGTGCAACTATGAATGACCTTACCCAAGAACAGTCCCCAGAGAATACACAGCGTTCCTCCTCTAGAGGCTATAGAAATACTAACAAACAGCAATGGGAAGAGAGAAAAGATCTGTTGTTTTTAAGGTCATTCACCAAACAATAAGGAGAAGGTGACAAAGCAATCAAACTGATGTAAAACAAACAAAGTGCAGAACTCTGGAGGTAAGCCATGCTATGTCAAGCCCCACACTTTTTATTAGGGGAGCAAGTGGTTAAGAAAGCAGAGAAGTTATATAAAACAATTAAGTTTTATATATATTCCAGCAGCAAAACTTTTTTAAAATTTAACAACACACACACACACAAGGAACACATTTGAAAATTGTACCAGTTCAGAAAATATCACATAATCATTTAAAATCCAACAGATAATGTCATGCATTGCTCCACAGACCTGGGTGGCATGACAGCCCTTACACTCACCAAATCCAGCCTGCCCAGGAAATGTGGGACTATCAGATGTAGCGTCTTTATGAAAAGCTCATGACACCCGCTCTTACAGAGGGGGTTCCCCTTTCCTGACCTCCTCCCATACCCCACTCCTCTCTCTAACATCCTTTCTAGATGCTAATGGTGTTGCAAAGAGCCAGGAGGTTCAGCCCTTCGAGAAAGGTTTTCTACTCTGGGCTTGGGCTCCATCTGCTATGTTATCTCTCTGTTTCTTCTTTCTTCATGCACTTGTGTTGGGGCTTGCCAACAACACAGCCCTTAAGGTTTTGTTCCAAGATCCACCCTTCCTACCATCAGAAATTTGTAAGATAAAACTGTAATTACAACCACTGATTGGTTGGAAAGAGTAATGGACAATAAAAAGCACAAAGAATGAGCTACTTAAGGAAGCATGAGCACTCCAAAAGTCTGGAAAATATCCAAATGCTATTTCACTTAAAAAGGTTTACTGTATTTTCCATAGTTAATTTTAAAACCTTGGTAACTGCAAATAATAGCGATAAGCTCTGAAAGGGAGTGAGTGCTTAAGAGAAGGAATAATGCATATCATACTGCAAATTCTCAGGGTAACAAAGTAAAATAAATTCATGGAAATCTCTGTATGTTTGTAAGCACAGGGCAGTCGTCCATTCATGTCCAAATAGGCAGTCTCACAATTTATTTCTTTTTTTCAAACACTCCCATAAATGTCAGCATGTTTTCTGCCTCAGATATTCTGGTGCACCGAAGTGCTAAAAATATGGCATGCTATAACTTACTATTATAAATACAGGGGCAGGCTCCAAGGTTGTTACTCAGGCCTTACAGAAAAATTCCATGAAGTTAAAGCCATCTGTGTTTGTTTTTATCTTTAAAAACATATGGGAATGCTGATAGATTGGGAATCATCATGTGTTGCATTTCATTCCTTGTTTAACCGACATTATTTCTATAAACTAAAATAACAACGCTGAAATGTCAAGCGCATTTGTAAACACATAGTTTTAAATGATGCTGGAAGTTCACACTCGATAACATTCTGATACTAAAATATGTAATTTGTTAATTACAAATGAAAGCACAGAAGTTTGGAGTGGAGCTGACTGTCAGAATTTAGAGCGTTATGTCGCTATTGTTTACATGAGCACCTAGCACATTCTTTCTCTCACCGTGTTAAAGAGAAGCCCTGCCACCAGCCACCGTGCAGTTCAAGCCAGCTCTGAACGCTCTGATTTTTACATAGTTCTGAAATGCAAATTATGTCCACTCCTCTTCAGATCACCCCTATGAAGAATTATAACCCCAGCTATTAGCTGCAAATGCTAGGAAAAGTGCTGGTGGCACTCCAAAATGAAACCCATGAAAATGCAACTGATGCCTCAAAGCCCTTCAGTGCAGCTGTGGGGAGCAACGTGTTTTGTCAGTGCTTCCACACAGTACAGACTGGAAGGTTATGGCTGGTGCTCCCCTTCTTGCAGCTGGGGTAACCCCCACAGCTGGAGAACAATGCCTGATGGAGCAGGAGGATGCACCTCGGCCACGGCACATTTCCCATGGCATCCCTGAAGCATGATGCTTTTCCCAGCATTTTTGTTAGTGGAACTTGGCCCTCTCGTCTTCTAGGAGAGCACTCGCAGGTAGAAGTCAGAATACAGCCAATTTCAGGTAGGAAAAAAGAGGCAAACTCTGGACAATGATGAACAAGGCTATGAATGTGAAAAGTAGCCTAACGTCGTGTTGAAACTGCTGCTTGAATTCTCATACTTTGCAGGAGGAATTAAATCAACGTGTAAATACCTGTGCAGACTTCACCTCAAGTAGGGCAGGGAGCATAACAAAACCTTGTGTTAAGTGCAAATGCCTGGCACGGAGGCTACCTAAGGAACGCAAAGTTGGTTCAATGTGGGTACAACATACCTGTCGGGATAAATGCATGTTGCTGCAACTGAGCATTGGCAAGAGCCTGTTGATAGTGCAAGACACTGGGATTGAAAACGGCACTGGCACCATTGCTTTTTTCAAGTGCTTGTCTCTTTGGTAAAGGGTGAAGAACACCAGGAGGAAAGGCCTGTAAATAAGGAGGTTAGTTAAAATGGCATCGTTTTTAAGCTGGTGTCCGTAACACGTACATAAATACAAAAAATTATTGTTTTTTAAAGCAGCTAAGGATGCCTTGCCATGCATATTAACTCAAAGCACAGCAATGTAAAATGAGTGAAATTTTGTTATTGATAGCAAAAGCATGGTACTATTAACCTAAAACTGTAGCAGCACAACTACTGAAAAGAAAGGCCTTTAAAGCAACGAAAATGGCATTGCCTTTAAATAGGTTTTCAAATATTATAGGGAGAAAAAACCACTTGTGTTTCATTGCCAAGTATTTTTGCTTTTTTAGATTTAAATATCGTTTCCTATTATTATACAGATTAATGGATTACGTTAAGCGTTTTCAATTACAGAAGCAGTTTTATCTCAATTTGACTTTTCATGACAGGATATTTAAAAAAATGAAACCGTGTTAGGAACCAAACTAAATCGTCTGCGTTTATTACATATGAGAATGAGATGGATAAATAGAGCTTCTGGTAAATTAACAAGTACGTGAAATCATTTCCAGTTGATGTTCAAAAAGTAAAGCGATACGAATTTCATTAGTTGCTTCTCTGAAAAAAAAATAATAATAAAATCATATAAAAAAAAATAAAATTAAACAAAAGCTACATGCAAAGCAAAAGGTGAAAGGTCAAAGTACCAGGTCTACAGTTGCTTCGAGAGGTCGCTTCATTGCTTTGGCAGTCGACTGAGTCTTTTAATAACAGGCAGCGAGCACATGATGGCAGTGGGCCAATGGGATTCAAGCGAATTAACATACAGGTAAACAGCAAGCAGAGGTGCATCATGGGAACGGCATTGCATTTGTGGATAGGTGAGAAGGAAAAAAATATTCTGAATGCAATATACAACATACAAAACACTAGGCATGCACAACAACAAAAATGTCTTCTAAAGAAATGAATATTACGTTTCGAATTAGTACCGAAGCAAAAATGCATCTACTATACCTTAGTTAAAAGCATATAAGAGAGTAAAATATAGATGTTTGAAATTCAGGAAAGTTGAGTAAAACAGCAGCTTGCAGACACTATTAAGCATCGTATAAACACTTCACAGAGAGGCAGAAAGTTTTAAGAATACGCTTATAAGAATTCCTGATAAGTTAGTTCAGTCACATTTTAAAGCGGAAAAAATCAATTTGAAAGGCTACGTTTTCAAATACAAAGCACTAGTGGGAGTTGTAATGCATTACAAAGGCTATTAATATCAGTGCTTGCAAGGTGAGGGTCTTCTAATTAGAAGAAGTGCAATCATTCAATAGCTTTGGGCTTCAAAATGAGAGAGGTTCTCCATTTCCAATACAAAGCAGAAAAAATAATAGGTCTAGTTACACTAACTTATCATTAATTCCTTTTTTTTCCCCTACAGCTGGATCATTTTTGTAGGTATTTTTCTCTTCCGTGGAACTTACCACATTACATTGAGAGGGAAAAAAAGTCTTTCAGGATTTAAAACGTATTTTTCTAAATTTTGCTACAACCTTCAGGAGCAGGGAGTAAAAATACTGCTTTCAGTTCTTAAGCGAACGTTAACGTATGAGTTATGACACTAGTCCAGCATTATTACTTTTTTTTAAATAAAGTACTTAGACATAACACATAAGCATATACATTTATGTATACTTCCATAATAAGATCAAACTTATGGCTGATAGGATGGCATTCTGTAAATAATCTTCTCATATGAAATATTACTTTCAAGTTTTATAGTGTAAATAATTCTTACAAACCTTTAGAAAGGAAGGATTTACTTAGAAATCAGAATTTTTACTTTCGCTCTTTAAACATAGGCTGATATTTAGCTCTTTTTAGGATACACAGATTATGTCTACCTTGACATTGGTATGTGGAAATAGGGAGCAGAAGTGAAAAATCCCAGAAGAGAGGATAAGACACAAAATGCTTACAAACAGCTCATTGTCACAACATTAGGTAGTACTAACTGGGTATTTATTTTGCTGTATAACCCTCACCTTATCTATTCCTTTTTCCTGTCTCTGTAGCACCTATGTTCCATGAGGCTTCCCAATGCCCTCCCCATCTCTCTTTCAGCACATTTCTGGGTTACTCAACCTGGTCTTCAGGATCTGCTCATCTGCCTGGGTGTTATACTGTTTTATAATAACAAACACCTGGTGCAAAGGGGATCTGGAGAGCCTCCTTGTGCCTATTCAGGGTGCTGTGCAGCCAACATGTGGGTACCCACCATGGAGGACATCACTCCATCCGCACACAGCATAGACTCAGATGCACTCTGCATCCACCACAGATGGAAATCTACACGGAGGTGAACAATTACAACTGAATTCAGCATTGTACGATGATCAAGTCCACAAATGAAACATTAATAAGAGTGTTTCAGTTAATTACCTTTATTATCCAAATGCAGATCTCATCTGATCTCACTTGTTCACTTATTATCTCTGCTTCTCTCCTTATGATTGCCTTTTTCCACTTCTTCTCCATGCTCTTCTTAACCTCACCTGTTTCAAAGCTTGTTGCTGGCTTTCCCCTCAGCAAGTTCAGTCTCAGTTTTACCAAACCAAAGCCTTTAACTTGATATGTTTCTAAACCTACTTGTCAACCATGTTTCCATGCAGTCTCCCACTTCTATCAGGCTTTCGGACCAACTGCCCATTTTTCTCCCCCATCTTCTATTTTTTTTTTCCCATTTTGTCCTGATAGTAAAACCTCCTTTATCTCTTTCTGTTCCATCAGGTTATCTCCTTCTCAACATTTGATTTCCTGCAACCAAAAAGTCAATAGCTACAGACTGAGAGGTAAAGGCTACAGAAAGGAAATTAAGATAGTAATACAAATGTTCAAACATACTGTGTCATCGTATTTGTCTGCCATTTGTGACATTGGTACACTATAGCATCTCTTGGAATACGAGCAAGATCCACACAGCAGAGGCCTGCAGGGATGTGCAAGGAGCTCCTGACTAAAATCAAACACAAGAAGGGAAGCACAGAAGAGGTGGAAGCAGGGATGGTTGGCCCAGGAGGAGTAGGGACACAGCCTGAGTGTGCAGGGATGGGTTAGGAGAGCCAATGACCATGTGAAGTTAAACCTATCAAGGGATGTGAAGGACATCAAGAAGGGCTTCTCCAAGCAACAAAAGGAAGACTAGAGAAAATGTCTGCCCACTGCTGAATGGGGTCAGTGACCTGTTGACATAAGACATGAAGAAGGCTAAGGTACTGAACATCATCTCCACCTCTTTACTGGTAAGACTGGCCTTCAGGCCAGTGGGAAAGTCTGAAGTGAAAAAGATTTACCCTTGGAGGGTAGGAAACATTTAAACAAAATGGATGTACACAAACCCACAACCTGACAGGATGCACTGACGTTTGCTGAGGGAGCTGGCCAATGTCACTGTAAAGCCACTCTTAACTATCTTCGAAAGGTCCCTATGACTGGGGCAGGGGGTCCTAAACATTTCAAGAAAGTAAATTACACTCCCACCTTCAAAAAGAGCAGGAAGGAAGGTCTGAGGAATGATAAGTTGGCCGACCTCATCTCAGTCCCTGGGAAAGCAATTCATCAAATCCTCCTGAAAAAAATCTCCAAACACATGAAAGCCAAGGTGGTGATGGAAAGTAGTCAGCATAGATTTATCATGGAGAAGTTGTGTTTAAGCAACCTTACAGTCTTCTACGATGAGACTGGCTTGGGAAGAGCAATGGATGTCGTTTCTCTTGACTTCAGAAAGGTTTTTAACAGCCTCCCATTTCACCCTCATAGATAAACTGATTTAGTACAGCTAAATGGGAAACAGTGAGGTGGACTGAAAATTGGTTCAACTGCCAGGCTCGAAGGGTTGTGATCAACAACACAAAGCCCAGCTGGAGGCCAGTCACTAGTGGTATAAAACTTGGAGAGGTGCTTGATACACAAGATAGATGTGCTGCCACTCAAAGGGACCTGGAAAGGTTCGAGAAACAGGCACAGAGAAACCTCACTAAGTTCAACAAAGGAAAATACCAAGCCCTGCACCAGGGAAGGAACAACCCCAGGCACCAGTACATCCTGGGGGCCACCAAGTCTCAACAGAAAAAGCCTTCAAGATCCTGGTGGACACCAGGAATTGAACACAAGCCAGCAATGCACGCTCATAGCAAAGGCAGCTAACAACATCCTGGGCTGCATTAGAAAGAGCATCACCAGCAGGTCGAGGGAAGTTAACCTTCCCCTCTACTCATCATTGGTGAGGCCACATATGGAATGTAATGTCCAGGTTTGGGCACCCCAGTATAAGACAGACACGGACATACTAGAAAACAGGCCCATAAAGGGCCGCAAAGATGATTAAGGATCTGGAGCACCTCTCCTATGAGGAAAGGCTGGGAGAACGGTGACGATTCAGCCTGGAGAAGAAAAGATGAAGGGGGATCTCATCAGTGTGTATAACTACCTGATAGGGGAGTAAACATGGAGACAGACTCCTCTCAGCAGTGTCCAGTGAAAGGGCAAGAGGCAATGGGAACAAATGCAAATACAAGAAATTCCACATAAATGTAAGATTTTTATTATTTTTATTTACTGTAAGAATGATTTTACCATGGAGCAGGTTGTCAAGAGCAGTTGTGGAGCCTCCAACCTTGGAGACTTTCTAAAGCCAATTAGGCACATCCTGGTCACCTAAGTTAGCTGAGTAAGAATTCCTAAGCTTCAGTGTACAGAAATACAGACAGGGACTTTTTTCAAGGTCCCAGACTGCAGAATTCATTGACCTTCAGTGGTCTTATGAGCTTTGCCTACAGTGCTCTAACCTTATCTGCAGTGCTCACCTATACGAGCACCCTCTGGACCAGAGCCATGCAGCCAGCTCCCCCAGGAATGAAAACCTCTCAGCCACAATTTCAACCTGGGAACATGCTGCAAGTGAACCCTACAATTAAGCAATTGCATTTCTGCCTTTTCCTCTTTACATCCAATGGAGTATCCTTGGTCATTCTTCAGTGTCTTTGCAGGCATGTGTCTTTTCTACCACTTTTCCCTTGTTACTGCTACTCCAGTGATTTTTCCTTCACTCTATCTGATGGTTTCAAATCTATATTAAACACAAATAATTGGATTGTAAAGAATCTTTTCTGTTTGGTAGTCTAAATACGCCATTAAAATATTTTGTACAGATTTCTCTGGAAAAAAGTTACCTTGAATTACAGATCCCTGCCTTCTCCTGTGACACTAGAATCCTAACATTCAAATCCTGTATGTTCCAAAGACGCTTCATCTTGCTTTGAGCTAATACAACTCCAATTACAGCTTATTCAAAATCACAGGATATATATCCAACCACTACTGAAGTGCAAAACCATGAATCCCCTCATCTCTCTCCTTTCTTCCTTAGTATACTGCCTAGAAATATCACGTTCTCTAAATGGACAAAAAAATCTTGCATAATAGAAGTTAATTGGAATAAAAAACCAATTTCCTTTGCTTTAATTTCCAGATTGTATGCAATTTCTGCAAACACAGGAAAGTTTAACTAAAAATCACCTGATTCGAAACAGAGCTTGGGGATACTATAAGAGAAAGAATACTAAAACTTAAGAAATGTTCTTCTGTTTGGTGGTTTACTTTCTTGCATAACTTACCCTTTGTCCCTCAAAAGTCTGCCCTTTGCTAATTTGCTACATACAATAGCTTGGGGTAGTTATATACTGTACTGTATTGTGTTCCTGGTAGGCTTTTTACCCAGAGAATAACTGTATTGTCTGTAACTGTTGTATGCACTGCCCACAAGTCCACAAACCACATCTGCTTAATTATTCGTCCACTGCCAGCAATGAGGACAATGATTCTATGATTTGCTGCCAGCAAAATTTTGTCTCCCAAGTCTCTCCTGCATGCTCAATTTATTTAACTTTATCAATACAATCTTTAAATTTATCAGTTTTCCTGGCAGCAACTGTAAGAGAGGTCCAATACTGGTAAACAGGCTGACTCGTCCGAACAGTTTCAAGTGAGAGCTTAAAATATCTGAAAATAGAAAGCCCTCAATCTCTTTTCTTCTGACTGTAGTTACTCTGTTTTTAATTAATGTTTCCCATTTTAGTTTACAACTTTAAATCCTCGTGACTCAAATAACTTGCCCGTGATAGTGGGAGAGGCAAGAAAAGTCTCTAAGCATAAAATTCATCTAACCAAAGTTGAAAAAGATACAGGCAACAATTTTTAGTCAGCGGGAAGAGATGTGTATCTACAGAGGGCACTTCTTTCTCATCCTCAGACAGGCACTAATGGTACACCAGATGAATGTGCTATTTTTATTCCACTACCTGCAAAATGAGACCAAGGTGGCTAGGGTAGGCTCAGACATCTGACTCTATGACATCTAAGGTGGGGTGAATTGAATTTTAATACAGGTTTCTTCTCTATTACCTATCTCTGAGGCAAAAGCTCTCTCTTTGCTTTTTTTCCTTTTCTTCCAAATTTCCACATGTGTATCTGCCATCAAAGAGCTAAAACCAGCATATGTTGCCCTGTTTTCCAGGGGACATCGAAGCTTAACGGTTTTGTTTCTGTTTGGAAATACTAAGGATAAATTTAACATACAATCAAGGCAGAGAACAGAAGTGGTATAGAGTGTCATTTGCTTCACTGTCTTAGATAGAAATACAGCATCAAAATAAGGGCATAAAGAAAAAAGTGCTTCTTCCCATCAAGCAATAGTAATAATTTTATAAAATATTAACTTTCACCAAAAAAAAAAAAAAAAAAAGAAAGAAGAGGCAAACCAGAAAAGAAAGTATAAGCAAACAGCATTAAATTGAAGCAAAATAGGCATCAAAGAGCATCTGTCAAAGAAAAGGCAGCCATATATGCCAGCACTTACCATCACAGTCGCAGCTGCCGCAGCTGCCTGGGCTGCCACTGCAGCCTGGTTGGCTTGGTGTTGCGCCGCTTTGATTTTGGCCTGCAAATGTGCAGGAGGGTGAAAATACTTGCATTTCTCCCTCATGCAACGACCTTTTATGTAATCCATACACACGGTTACGGTGTTGTCGTTTGTGTCAATCATTGTGCTGTCTGCCGGATGCGCAAAGCGGCAATCAGTCTCTCCACGCGCACAGTTTCCCCGCTGGAACTCCCTGCACACCTACGTGCAAAACAACACGCGTTGCAGGGGAAGAGCTCGGTGCAATGGGGAAGAG